>NW_024044570.1:3433250-3653250 GCF_014851395.1 Micropterus salmoides | reverse complement strand
GCCTACTGGAAAACCAAAAAAGGGGAGTAGAGTGGGTACCGTCTAATGGGGTATTGGATGAGACTGATCGCTTTGCAAGTCCATGCTGGCTAAATATCTTTTCCCATACCGGGAGTTGAACCCGGGCCACCTGGGTGAAAACCAGAAATCCTAAACGCTAGACCATATGGGACTCACGTGCCGAGCTGACAACCTCGAAAGAGGTCATACCAAAAAAGTCCCGGGTACCTGATTTGCCCAACAGAAAACCAGCAAAGGTGAGTCAAGCTGGTACCATCCAGTGGAAAAAGGGGGATTGGGTCAGACTGATCTCTCGACAAATCTGGCTAAATGTCTATTTCTTGACTGGGAGTTGAACCGAGGCCGTCTGGGTCAAAACAAGAAATCCTACTGGGACTCGATGTGGAAGTGGTCGGCCATGGTTGTTTGAGATGAAGTGGACTCAGACAGAAACATTCAGGTGTCTGTTATTGCAAACACCAACGCTGAGAACGCAGCACACACACATCTTTTCTTGAGGAGCACAAACACGGTGCACACTGATCTCTCTACTAATCCATGCTGGCTAAATGTCCATTCCCATACCGGGAGTTGAACCCGGGCCGCCTGGGTGAAAACCAGGAATCCTAACCGCTAGACCATATGGGACTCACACGACCACGGCCCAGTCATTTACAGTCTACTAAGTGGAACAGGCCGGGCGTTAAAGATTCTGTCATGCACAACGCCCAAATGGGCTGAATTAAATTAAACTAGTCATAAAGACATGCTAAGGAAAATTTCAAATCAAGATCGGATTTGTTGTCGATTCTCTCTGACCAATCAGCAGTCTGTAGTGTTTTAATCTCACCTTTTGGTATTACCTCAGCTCGCTGGGAACCTCGACGGAGGTCATACCAAAAAACGTATCAGGCACCAGATTTGCCTACTGGAAAACCAAACAAGGGGAGTAGAGTGGGTACCATCTAAAACCAGAAATCCTAACCGCTAGACCATATGGGACTCACGTGCTGAGCTGAGAACCTCGAAAGAGGTCATACCAAAAAAAGTCCCGGGTACCTTATTTGCCCAACAGAAAACCAGCAAAGGTAAGTCGAGCTGGTACCATCCAGTGGAAAAAGGGGGATTGGGTCAGACTGATCTCTCGACAAATCTGGCTAAATGTCTATTTCTTGACTGGGAGTTGAACCGAGGCCGTCTGGGTCAAAACAAGAAATCCTACTGGGACTCGATGTGGAAGTGGTCGGCCATGGTTGTTTGAGATGAAGTGGACTCAGACAGAAACATTCAGGTGTCTGTTATTGCAAACACCAACGCTGAGAACGCAGCACACGCATATCTTTTCTTGAGGAGCACAAACACGGTGCACACTGATCTCTCTACTAATCCATGTTGGCTAAATGTCCATTCCCATACCGGGAGTTGAACCCGGGCCGCCTGGGTGAGAACCAGGAATCCTAACCGCTAGACCATATGGGACTCACACGACCGCGGCCCAGTCATTTACAGTCTACTAAGTGGAACAGGCCGGGCGTTAAAGATTCTGTCATGCACAACGCCCAAATGGGCTGAATTAAATTAAACTAGTCATAAAGACATGCTGAGGAAAATTTCAAATCAAGATCTGCTTTTATCAGTGGAGTCGTTAACGAACTAAAGTAAAAACAAACTGAGCTAACGTTAGCAGCAGCTCAGCTGTGAACACCGCAAGGCTAGCTGCACACCAGCTGCTAGCTAGGTTACTTCCAAACGGATTTGTTGTCGATTCTCTCTGACCAATCAGCAGTCTGTAGTGTTTTAATCTCACCTTTTGGTATTACCTCAGCTCGCTGGGAACCTCGACGGAGGTCATACCAAAAAACGTATCAGGCACCAGATTTGCCTACTGGAAAACCAAACAAGGGGAGTAGAGTGGGTACCATCTAAAACCAGAAATCCTAACCGCTAGACCATATGGGACTCACATGCTGAGCTGAGAACCTCGAAAGAGGTCATACCAAAAAAAGTCCCGGGTACCTTATTTGCCCAACAGAAAACCAGCAAAGGTAAGTCGAGCTGGTACCATCCAGTGGAAAAAGGGGGATTGGGTCAGACTGATCTCTCGACAAATCTGGCTAAATGTCTATTTCTTGACTGGGAGTTGAACCGAGGCCGTCTGGGTCAAAACAAGAAATCCTACTGGGACTCGATGTGGAAGTGGTCGGCCATGGTTGTTTGAGATGAAGTGGACTCAGACAGAAACATTCAGGTGTCTGTTATTGCAAACACCAACGCTGAGAACGCAGCACACACACATCTTTTCTTGAGGAGCACAAACACGGTGCACACTGATCTCTCTACTAATCCATGCTGGCTAAATGTCCATTCCCATACCGGGAGTTGAACCCGGGCCGCCTGGGTGAAAACCAGGAATCCTAACCGCTAGACCATATGGGACTCACACGACCGCGGCCCAGTCATTTACAGTCTACTAAGTAGAACAGGCCGGGCGTTAAAGATTCTGTCATGCACAACGCCCAAATGGGCTGAATTAAATTAAACTAGTCATAAAGACATGCTGAGGAAAATTTCAAATCAAGATCTGCTTTTATCAGTGGAGTCGTTAACGAACTAAAGTAAAAACAAACTGAGCTAACGTTAGCAGCAGCTCAGCTGTGAACACCGCAAGGCTAGCTGCACACCAGCTGCTAGCTAGGTTACTTCCAAACGGATTTGTTGTCGATTCTCTCTGACCAATCAGCAGTCTGTAGTGTTTTAATCTCACCTTTTGGTATTACCTCAGCTCGCTGGGAACCTCGACGGAGGTCATACCAAAAAACGTACCAGGCACCAGATTTGCCTACTGGAAAACCAAAAAAGGGGAGTAGAGTGGGTACCGTCTAATGGGGTATTGGATGAGACTGATCGCTTTGCAAGTCCATGCTGGCTAAATATCTTTTCCCATACCGGGAGTTGAACCCGGGCCACCTGGGTGAAAACCAGAAATCCTAACCGCTAGACCATATGGGACTCACGTGCCGAGCTGACAACCTCGAAAGAGGTCATACCAAAAAAAGTCCCGGGTACCTGATTTGCCCAACAGAAAACCAGCAAAGGTGAGTCGAGCTGGTACCATCCAGTGGAAAAAGGGGGATTGGGTCAGACTGATCTCTCGACAAATCTGGCTAAATGTCTATTTCTTGACTGGGAGTTGAACCGAGGCCGTCTGGGTCAAAACAAGAAATCCTACTGGGACTCGATGTGGAAGTGGTCGGCCATGGTTGTTTGAGATGAAGTGGACTCAGACAGAAACATTCAGGTGTCTGTTATTGCAAACACCAACGCTGAGAACGCAGCACACACACATCTTTTCTTGAGGAGCACAAACACGGTGCACACTGATCTCTCTACTAATCCATGTTGGCTAAATGTCCATTCCCATACCGGGAGTTGAACCCGGGCCGCCTGGGTGAGAACCAGGAATCCTAACCGCTAGACCATATGGGACTCAAACGACCCCGGTCCAGTCATTTACAGTCTACTAAGTGGAACAGGCCGGGCGTTAAAGATTCTGTCATGCACAACGCCCAAATGGGCTGAATTAAATTAAACTAGTCATAAAGACATGCTGAGGAAAATTTCAAATCAAGATCTGCTTTTATCAGTGGAGTCGTTAACGAACTAAAGTAAAAACAAACTGAGCTAACGTTAGCAGCAGCTCAGCTGTGAACACCGCAAGGCTAGCTGCACACCAGCTGCTAGCTAGGTTACTTCCAAACGGATTTGTTGTCGATTCTCTCTGACCAATCAGCAGTCTGCAGTGTTTTAATCTCACCTTTTGGTATTACCTCAGCTCGCTGGGAACCTCGACGGAGGTCATACCAAAAAACGTATCAGGCACCAGATTTGCCTACTGGAAAACCAAACAAGGGGAGTAGAGTGGGTACCATCTAAAACCAGAAATCCTAACCGCTAGACCATATGGGACTCACTTGCTGAGCTGAGAACCTCGAAAGAGGTCATACCAAAAAAAGTCCCGGATACCTTATTTGCCCAACAGAAAACCAGCAAAGGTAAGTCGAGCTGGTACTATCCAGTGGATTACTAGGTTACTAGGTTACTTCCAAACGGATTTGTTGTCGATTCTCTCTGACCAATCAGCAGTCTGTAGTGTTTTAATCTCACCTTTTGGTATTACCTCAGCTCGCTGGGAACCTCGACGGAGGTCATACCAAAAAACGTACCAGGCACCAGATTTGCCTACTGGAAAACCAAAAAAGGGGAGTAGAGTGGGTACCGTCTAATGGGGTATTGGATGAGACTGATCGCTTTGCAAGTCCATGCTGGCTAAATATCTTTTCCCATACCGGGAGTTGAACCCGGGCCACCTGGGTGAAAACCAGAAATCCTAACCGCTAGACCATATGGGACTCACGTGCCGAGCTGACAACCTCGAAAGAGGTCATACCAAAAAAAGTCCCGGATACCTTATTTGCCCAACAGAAAACCAGCAAAGGTAAGTCGAGCTGGTACCATCCAGTGGAAAAAGGGGGATTGGGTCAGACTGATCTCTCGACAAATCTGGCTAAATGTCTATTTCTTGACTGGGAGTTGAACCGAGGCCGTCTGGGTCAAAACAAGAAATCCTACTGGGACTCGATGTGGAAGTGGTCGGCCATGGTTGTTTGAGATGAAGTGGACTCAGACAGAAACATTCAGGTGTCTGTTATTGCAAACACCAACGCTGAGAACGCAGCACACGCACATCTTTTCTTGAGGAGCACAAACACGGTGCACACTGATCTCTCTACTAATCCATGCTGGCTAAATGTCCATTCCCATACCGGGAGTTGAACCCGGGCCGCCTGGGTGAGAACCAGGAATCCTAACCGCTAGACCATATGGGACTCACACGACCCCGATCCAGTCATTTACAGTCTACTAAGTGGAACAGGCCGGGCGTTAAAGATTCTGTCATGCACAACGCCCAAATGGGCTGAATTAAATTAAACTAGTCATAAAGACATGCTGAGGAAAATTTCAAATCAAGATCTGCTTTTATCAGTGGAGTCGTTAACGAACTAAAGTAAAAACAAACTGAGCTAACGTTAGCAGCAGCTCAGCTGTGAACACCGCAAGGCTAGCTGCACACCAGCTGCTAGCTAGGTTACTTCCAAACGGATTTGTTGTCGATTCTCTCTGACCAATCAGCAGTCTGTAGTGTTTTAATCTCACCTTTTGGTATTACCTCAGCTCGCTGGGAACCTCGACGGAGGTCATACCAAAAAACGTATCAGGCACCAGATTTGCCTACTGGAAAACCAAACAAGGGGAGTAGAGTGGGTACCATCTAAAACCAGAAATCCTAACCGCTAGACCATATGGGACTCACGTGCTGAGCTGAGAACCTCGAAAGAGGTCATACCAAAAAAAGTCCCGGGTACCTTATTTGCCCAACAGAAAACCAGCAAAGGTAAGTCGAGCTGGTACCATCCAGTGGAAAAAGGGGGATTGGGTCAGACTGATCTCTCGACAAATCTGGCTAAATGTCTATTTCTTGACTGGGAGTTGAACCGAGGCCGTCTGGGTCAAAACAAGAAATCCTACTGGGACTCGATGTGGAAGTGGTCGGCCATGGTTGTTTGAGATGAAGTGGACTCAGACAGAAACATTCAGGTGTCTGTTATTGCAAACACCAACGCTGAGAACGCAGCACACACACATCTTTTCTTGAGGAGCACAAACACGGTGCACACTGATCTCTCTACTAATCCATGCTGGCTAAATGTCCATTCCCATACCGGGAGTTGAACCCGGGCCGCCTGGGTGAAAACCAGGAATCCTAACCGCTAGACCATATGGGACTCACACGACCGCAGCCAGTCATTTACAGTCTACTAAGTGGAACAGGCCGGGCGTTAAAGATTCTGTCATGCACAACGCCCAAATGGGCTGAATTAAATTAAACTAGTCATAAAGACATGCTAAGGAAAATTTCAAATCAAGATCTGCTTTTATCAGTGGAGTCGTTAACGAACTAAAGTAAAAACAAACTGAGCTAACGTTAGCAGCAGCTCAGCTGTGAACACCGCAAGGCTAGCTGCACACCAGCTGCTAGCTAGGTTACTTCCAAACGGATTTGTTGTCGATTCTCTCTGACCAATCAGCAGTCTGTAGTGTTTTAATCTCACCTTTTGGTATTACCTCAGCTCGCTGGGAACCTCGACGGAGGTCATACCAAAAAACGTACCAGGCACCAGATTTGCCTACTGGAAAACCAAAAAAGGGGAGTAGAGTGGGTACCGTCTAATGGGGTATTGGATGAGACTGATCGCTTTGCAAGTCCATGCTGGCTAAATATCTTTTCCCATACCGGGAGTTGAACCCGGGCCACCTGGGTGAAAACCAGAAATCCTAACCGCTAGACCATATGGGACTCACGTGCCGAGCTGACAACCTCGAAAGAGGTCATACCAAAAAAAGTCCCGGGTACCTGATTTGCCCAACAGAAAACCAGCAAAGGTGAGTCGAGCTGGTACCATCCAGTGGAAAAAGGGGGATTGGGTCAGACTGATCTCTCGACAAATCTGGCTAAATGTCTATTTCTTGACTGGGAGTTGAACCGAGGCCGTCTGGGTCAAAACAAGAAATCCTACTGGGACTCGATGTGGAAGTGGTCGGCCATGGTTGTTTGAGATGAAGTGGACTCAGACAGAAACATTCAGGTGTCTGTTATTGCAAACACCAACGCTGAGAACGCAGCACACACACATCTTTTCTTGAGGAGCACAAACACAGTGCACACTGATCTCTCTACTAATCCATGCTGGCTAAATCTCCATTCCCATACCGGGAGTTGAACCCGGGCCGCCTGGGTGAGAACCAGGAATCCTAACCGCTAGACCATATGGGACTCACACGACCCCGGTCCAGTCATTTACAGTCTACTAAGTGGAACAGGCCGGGAGTTAAAGATTCTGTCATGCACAACGCCCAAATGGGCTGAATTAAATTAAACTAGTCATAAAGACATGCTGAGGAAAATTTCAAATCAAGATCTGCTTTTATCAGTGGAGTCGTTAACGAACTAAAGTAAAAACAAACTGAGCTAACGTTAGCAGCAGCTCAGCTGTGAACACCGCAAGGCTAGCTGCACACCAGCTGCTAGCTAGGTTACTTCCAAACGGATTTGTTGTCGATTCTCTCTGACCAATCAGCAGTCTGTAGTGTTTTAATCTCACCTTTTGGTATTACCTCAGCTCGCTGGGAACCTCGACGGAGGTCATACCAAAAAACGTATCAGGCACCAGATTTGCCTACTGGAAAACCAAAAAAGGGGAGTAGAGTGGGTACCGTCTAATGGGGTATTGGATGAGACTGATCGCTTTGCAAGTCCATGCTGGCTAAATATCTTTTCCCATACCGGGAGTTGAACCCGGGCCACCTGGGTGAAAACCAGAAATCCTAAACGCTAGACCATATGGGACTCACGTGCTGAGCTGACAACCTCGAAAGAGGTCATACCAAAAAAAGTCCCGGGTACCTGATTTGCCCAACAGAAAACCAGCAAAGGTGAGTCAAGCTGGTACCATCCAGTGGAAAAAGGGGGATTGGGTCAGACTGATCTCTCGACAAATCTGGCTAAATGTCTATTTCTTGACTGGGAGTTGAACCGAGGCCGTCTGGGTCAAAACAAGAAATCCTACTGGGACTCGATGTGGAAGTGGTCGGCCATGGTTGTTTGAGATGAAGTGGACTCAGACAGAAACATTCAGGTGTCTGTTATTGCAAACACCAACGCTGAGAACGCAGCACACGCATATCTTTTCTTGAGGAGCACAAACACGGTGCACACTGATCTCTCT
This sequence comes from Micropterus salmoides, assembly GCF_014851395.1. Classification (NCBI taxonomy): domain Eukaryota; kingdom Metazoa; phylum Chordata; class Actinopteri; order Centrarchiformes; family Centrarchidae; genus Micropterus; species Micropterus salmoides. Next base: position 3,645,406 of record NW_024044570.1, on the reverse strand, counting down.
ACTAATCCATGTTGGCTAAATGTCCATTCCCATACCGGGAGTTGAACCCGGGCCGCCTAGGTGAGAACCAGGAATCCTAACCGCTAGACCATATGGGACTCACACGACCCCGGTCCAGTCATTTACAGTCTACTAAGTGGAACAGGCCGGGCGTTAAAGATTCTGTCATGCACAACGCCCAAATGGGCTGAATTAAATTAAACTAGTCATAAAGACATGCTGAGGAAAATTTCAAATCAAGATCTGCTTTTATCAGTGGAGTCGTTAACGAACTAAAGTAAAAACAAACTGAGCTAACGTTAGCAGCAGCTCAGCTGTGAACACCGCAAGGCTAGCTGCACACCAGCTGCTAGCTAGGTTACTTCCAAACGGATTTGTTGTCGATTCTCTCTGACCAATCAGCAGTCTGTAGTGTTTTAATCTCACCTTTTGGTATTACCTCAGCTCGCTGGGAACCTCGACGGAGGTCATACCAAAAAACGTATCAGGCACCAGATTTGCCTACTGGAAAACCAAACAAGGGGAGTAGAGTGGGTACCATCTAAAACCAGAAATCCTAACCGCTAGACCATATGGGACTCACGTGCTGAGCTGAGAACCTCGAAAGAGGTCATACCAAAAAAAGTCCCGGGTACCTTATTTGCCCAACAGAAAACCAGCAAAGGTAAGTCGAGCTGGTACCATCCAGTGGAAAAAGGGGGATTGGGTCAGACTGATCTCTCGACAAATCTGGCTAAATGTCTATTTCTTGACTGGGAGTTGAACCGAGGCCGTCTGGGTCAAAACAAGAAATCCTACTGGGACTCGATGTGGAAGTGGTCGGCCATGGTTGTTTGAGATGAAGTGGACTCAGACAGAAACATTCAGGTGTCTGTTATTGCAAACACCAACGCTGAGAACACAGCACACACATCTTTTCTTGAGGAGCACAAACACGGTGCACACTGATCTCTCTACTAATCCATGCTGGCTAAATGTCCATTCCCATACCGGGAGTTGAACCCGGGCCGCCTGGGTGAAAACCAGGAATCCTAACCGCTAGACCATATGGGACTCACACGACCACGGCCCAGTCATTTACAGTCTACTAAGTGGAACAGGCCGGGCGTTAAAGATTCTGTCATGCACAACGCCCAAATGGGCTGAATTAAATTAAACTAGTCATAAAGACATGCTAAGGAAAATTTCAAATCAAGATCTGCTTTTATCAGTGGAGTCGTTAACGAACTAAAGTAAAAACAAACTGAGCTAACGTTAGCAGCAGCTCAGCTGTGAACACCGCAAGGCTAGCTGCACACCAGCTGCTAGCTAGGTTACTTCCAAACGGATTTGTTGTCGATTCTCTCTGACCAATCAGCAGTCTGTAGTGTTTTAATCTCACCTTTTGGTATTACCTCAGCTCGCTGGGAACCTCGACGGAGGTCATACCAAAAAACGTATCAGGCACCAGATTTGCCTACTGGAAAACCAAAAAAGGGGAGTAGAGTGGGTACCGTCTAATGGGGTATTGGATGAGACTGATCGCTTTGCAAGTCCATGCTGGCTAAATATCTTTTCCCATACCGGGAGTTGAACCCGGGCCACCTGGGTGAAAACCAGAAATCCTAAACGCTAGACCATATGGGACTCACGTGCCGAGCTGACAACCTCGAAAGAGGTCATACCAAAAAAAGTCCCGGGTACCTGATTTGCCCAACAGAAAACCAGCAAAGGTGAGTCAGCTGGTACCATCCAGTGGAAAAAGGGGGATTGGGTCAGACTGATCTCTCGACAAATCTGGCTAAATGTCTATTTCTTGACTGGGAGTTGAACCGAGGCCGTCTGGGTCAAAACAAGAAATCCTACTGGGACTCGATGTGGAAGTGGTCGGCCATGGTTGTTTGAGATGAAGTGGACTCAGACAGAAACATTCAGGTGTCTGTTATTGCAAACACCAACGCTGAGAACGCAGCACACGCATATCTTTTCTTGAGGAGCACAAACACGGTGCACACTGATCTCTCTACTAATCCATGTTGGCTAAATAACCATTCCCATACCGGGAGTTGAACCCGGGCCGCCTGGGTGAGAACCAGGAATCCTAACCGCTAGACCATATGGGACTCACACGACCCCGGTCCAGTCATTTACAGTCTACTAAGTGGAACAGGCCGGGCGTTAAAGATTCTGTCATGCACAACGCCCAAATGGGCTGAATTAAATTAAACTAGTCATAAAGACATGCTAAGGAAAATTTCAAATCAAGATCTGCTTTTATCAGTGGAGTCGTTAACGAACTAAAGTAAAAACAAACTGAGCTAACGTTAGCAGCAGCTCAGCTGTGAAGACCGCAAGGCTAGCTGCACACCAGCTGCTAGCTAGGTTACTTCCAAACGGATTTGTTGTCGATTCTCTCTGACCAATCAGCAGTCTGTAGTGTTTTAATCTCACCTTTTGGTATTACCTCAGCTCGCTGGGAACCTCGACGGAGGTCATACCAAAAAACGTATCAGGCACCAGATTTGCCTACTGGAAAACCAAAAAAGGGGAGTAGAGTGGGTACCGTCTAATGGGGTATTGGATGAGACTGATCGCTTTGCAAGTCCATGCTGGCTAAATATCTTTTCCCATACCGGGAGTTGAACCCGGGCCACCTGGGTGAAAACCAGAAATCCTAAACGCTAGACCATATGGGACTCACGTGCCGAGCTGACAACCTCGAAAGAGGTCATACCAAAAAAAGTCCCGGGTACCTGATTTGCCCAACAGAAAACCAGCAAAGGTGAGTCAAGCTGGTACCATCCAGTGGAAAAAGGGGGATTGGGTCAGACTGATCTCTCGACAAATCTGGCTAAATGTCTATTTCTTGACTGGGAGTTGAACCGAGGCCGTCTGGGTCAAAACAAGAAATCCTACTGGGACTCGATGTGGAAGTGGTCGGCCATGGTTGTTTGAGATGAAGTGGACTCAGACAGAAACATTCAGGTGTCTGTTATTGCAAACACCAACGCTGAGAACGCAGCACACGCATATCTTTTCTTGAGGAGCACAAACACAGTGCACACTGATCTCTCTACTAATCCATGTTGGCTAAATGTCCATTCCCATACCGGGAGTTGAACCCGGGCCGCCTGGGTGAGAACCAGGAATCCTAACCGCTAGACCATATGGGACTCACACGACCCCGGTCCAGTCATTTACAGTCTACTAAGTGGAACAGGCCGGGCGTTAAAGATTCTGTCATGCACAACGCCCAAATGGGCTGAATTAAATTAAACTAGTCATAAAGACATGCTGAGGAAAATTTCAAATCAAGATCTGCTTTTATCAGTGGAGTCGTTAACGAACTAAAGTAAAAACAAACTGAGCTAACGTTAGCAGCAGCTCAGCTGTGAACACCGCAAGGCTAGCTGCACACCAGCTGCTAGCTAGGTTACTTCCAAACGGATTTGTTGTCGATTCTCTCTGACCAATCAGCAGTCTGTAGTGTTTTAATCTCACCTTTTGGTATTACCTCAGCTCGCTGGGAACCTCGACGGAGGTCATACCAAAAAACGTATCAGGCACCAGATTTGCCTACTGGAAAACCAAACAAGGGGAGTAGAGTGGGTACCATCTAAAACCAGAAATCCTAACCGCTAGACCATATGGGACTCACGTGCCGAGCTGACAACCTCGAAAGAGGTCATACCAAAAAAAGTCCCGGATACCTTATTTGCCCAACAGAAAACCAGCAAAGGTAAGTCGAGCTGGTACCATCCAGTGGAAAAAGGGGGATTGGGTCAGACTGATCTCTCGACAAATCTGGCTAAATGTCTATTTCTTGACTGGGAGTTGAACCGAGGCCGTCTGGGTCAAAACAAGAAATCCTACTGGGACTCGATGTGGAAGTGGTCGGCCATGGTTGTTTGAGATGAAGTGGACTCAGACAGAAACATTCAGGTGTCTGTTATTGCAAACACCAACGCTGAGAACGCAGCACACGCACATCTTTTCTTGAGGAGCACAAACACGGTGCACACTGATCTCTCTACTAATCCATGCTGGCTAAATGTCCATTCCCATACCGGGAGTTGAACCCGGGCCGCCTGGGTGAGAACCAGGAATCCTAACCGCTAGACCATATGGGACTCACACGACCCCGATCCAGTCATTTACAGTCTACTAAGTGGAACAGGCCGGGCGTTAAAGATTCTGTCATGCACAACGCCCAAATGGGCTGAATTAAATTAAACTAGTCATAAAGACATGCTGAGGAAAATTTCAAATCAAGATCTGCTTTTATCAGTGGAGTCGTTAACGAACTAAAGTAAAAACAAACTGAGCTAACGTTAGCAGCAGCTCAGCTGTGAACACCGCAAGGCTAGCTGCACACCAGCTGCTAGCTAGGTTACTTCCAAACGGATTTGTTGTCGATTCTCTCTGACCAATCAGCAGTCTGTAGTGTTTTAATCTCACCTTTTGGTATTACCTCAGCTCGCTGGGAACCTCGACGGAGGTCATACCAAAAAACGTACCAGGCACCAGATTTGCCTACTGGAAAACCAAAAAAGGGGAGTAGAGTGGGTACCGTCTAATGGGGTATTGGATGAGACTGATCGCTTTGCAAGTCCATGCTGGCTAAATATCTTTTCCCATACCGGGAGTTGAACCCGGGCCACCTGGGTGAAAACCAGAAATCCTAACCGCTAGACCATATGGGACTCACGTGCCGAGCTGACAACCTCGAAAGAGGTCATACCAAAAAAAGTCCCGGGTACCTGATTTGCCCAACAGAAAACCAGCAAAGGTGAGTCGAGCTGGTACCATCCAGTGGAAAAAGGGGGATTGGGTCAGACTGATCTCTCGACAAATCTGGCTAAATGTCTATTTCTTGACTGGGAGTTGAACCGAGGCCGTCTGGGTCAAAACAAGAAATCCTACTGGGACTCGATGTGGAAGTGGTCGGCCATGGTTGTTTGAGATGAAGTGGACTCAGACAGAAACATTCAGGTGTCTGTTATTGCAAACACCAACGCTGAGAACGCAGCACACACACATCTTTTCTTGAGGAGCACAAACACGGTGCACACTGATCTCTCTACTAATCCATGTTGGCTAAATGTCCATTCCCATACCGGGAGTTGAACCCGGGCCGCCTGGGTGAGAACCAGGAATCCTAACCGCTAGACCATATGGGACTCAAACGACCCCGGTCCAGTCATTTACAGTCTACTAAGTGGAACAGGCCGGGCGTTAAAGATTCTGTCATGCACAACGCCCAAATGGGCTGAATTAAATTAAACTAGTCATAAAGACATGCTGAGGAAAATTTCAAATCAAGATCTGCTTTTATCAGTGGAGTCGTTAACGAACTAAAGTAAAAACAAACTGAGCTAACGTTAGCAGCAGCTCAGCTGTGAACACCGCAAGGCTAGCTGCACACCAGCTGCTAGCTAGGTTACTTCCAAACGGATTTGTTGTCGATTCTCTCTGACCAATCAGCAGTCTGTAGTGTTTTAATCTCACCTTTTGGTATTACCTCAGCTCGCTGGGAACCTCGACGGAGGTCATACCAAAAAACGTATCAGGCACCAGATTTGCCTACTGGAAAACCAAACAAGGGGAGTAGAGTGGGTACCATCTAAAACCAGAAATCCTAACCGCTAGACCATATGGGACTCACTTGCTGAGCATAGAACCTCGAAAGAGGTCATACCAAAAAAAGTCCCGGATACCTTATTTGCCCAACAGAAAACCAGCAAAGGTAAGTCGAGCTGGTACCATCCAGTGGATTACTAGGTTGCTAGGTTACTTCCAAACGGATTTGTTGTCGATTCTCTCTGACCAATCAGCAGTCTGTAGTGTTTTAATCTCACCTTTTGGTATTACCTCAGCTCGCTGGGAACCTCGACGGAGGTCATACCAAAAAACGTACCAGGCACCAGATTTGCCTACTGGAAAACCAAAAAAGGGGAGTAGAGTGGGTACCGTCTAATGGGGTATTGGATGAGACTGATCGCTTTGCAAGTCCATGCTGGCTAAATATCTTTTCCCATACCGGGAGTTGAACCCGGGCCACCTGGGTGAAAACCAGAAATCCTAACCGCTAGACCATATGGGACTCACGTGCCGAGCTGACAACCTCGAAAGAGGTCATACCAAAAAAAGTCCCGGGTACCTGATTTGCCCAACAGAAAACCAGCAAAGGTGAGTCGAGCTGGTACCATCCAGTGGAAAAAGGGGGATTGGGTCAGACTGATCTCTCGACAAATCTGGCTAAATGTCTATTTCTTGACTGGGAGTTGAACCGAGGCCGTCTGGGTCAAAACAAGAAATCCTACTGGGACTCGATGTGGAAGTGGTCGGCCATGGTTGTTTGAGATGAAGTGGACTCAGACAGAAACATTCAGGTGTCTGTTATTGCAAACACCAACGCTGAGAACGCAGCACACGCACATCTTTTCTTGAGGAGCACAAACACGGTGCACACTGATCTCTCTACTAATCCATGTTGGCTAAATGTCCATTCCCATACCGGGAGTTGAACCCGGGCCGCCTGGGTGAGAACCAGGAATCCTAACCGCTAGACCATATGGGACTCAAACGACCCCGGTCCAGTCATTTACAGTCTACTAAGTGGAACAGGCCGGGCGTTAAAGATTCTGTCATGCACAACGCCCAAATGGGCTGAATTAAATTAAACTAGTCATAAAGACATGCTGAGGAAAATTTCAAATCAAGATCTGCTTTTATCAGTGGAGTCGTTAACGAACTAAAGTAAAAACAAACTGAGCTAACGTTAGCAGCAGCTCAGCTGTGAACACCGCAAGGCTAGCTGCACACCAGCTGCTAGCTAGGTTACTTCCAAACGGATTTGTTGTCGATTCTCTCTGACCAATCAGCAGTCTGCAGTGTTTTAATCTCACCTTTTGGTATTACCTCAGCTCGCTGGGAACCTCGACGGAGGTCATACCAAAAAACGTATCAGGCACCAGATTTGCCTACTGGAAAACCAAACAAGGGGAGTAGAGTGGGTACCATCTAAAACCAGAAATCCTAACCGCTAGACCATATGGGACTCACTTGCTGAGCATAGAACCTCGAAAGAGGTCATACCAAAAAAAGTCCCGGATACCTTATTTGCCCAACAGAAAACCAGCAAAGGTAAGTCGAGCTGGTACCATCCAGTGGATTACTAGGTTGCTAGGTTACTTCCAAACGGATTTGTTGTCGATTCTCTCTGACCAATCAGCAGTCTGTAGTGTTTTAATCTCACCTTTTGGTATTACCTCAGCTCGCTGGGAACCTCGACGGAGGTCATACCAAAAAACGTACCAGGCACCAGATTTGCCTACTGGAAAACCAAAAAAGGGGAGTAGAGTGGGTACCGTCTAATGGGGTATTGGATGAGACTGATCGCTTTGCAAGTCCATGCTGGCTAAATATCTTTTCCCATACCGGGAGTTGAACCCGGGCCACCTGGGTGAAAACCAGAAATCCTAACCGCTAGACCATATGGGACTCACGTGCCGAGCTGACAACCTCGAAAGAGGTCATACCAAAAAAAGTCCCGGGTACCTGATTTGCCCAACAGAAAACCAGCAAAGGTGAGTCAAGCTGGTACCATCCAGTGGAAAAAGGGGGATTGGGTCAGACTGATCTCTCGACAAATCTGGCTAAATGTCTATTTCTTGACTGGGAGTTGAACCGAGGCCGTCTGGGTCAAAACAAGAAATCCTACTGGGACTCGATGTGGAAGTGGTCGGACATGGTTGTTTGAGATGAAGTGGACTCAGACAGAAACATTCAGGTGTCTGTTATTGCAAACACCAACGCTGAGAACGCAGCACACGCACATCTTTTCTTGAGGAGCACAAACACGGTGCACACTGATCTCTCTACTAATCCATGTTGGCTAAATGTCCATTCCCATACCGGGAGTTGAACCCGGGCCGCCTGGGTGAGAACCAGGAATCCTAACCGCTAGACCATATGGGACTCAAACGACCCCGGTCCAGTCATTTACAGTCTACTAAGTGGAACAGGCCGGGCGTTAAAGATTCTGTCATGCACAACGCCCAAATGGGCTGAATTAAATTAAACTAGTCATAAAGACATGCTGAGGAAAATTTCAAATCAAGATCTGCTTTTATCAGTGGAGTCGTTAACGAACTAAAGTAAAACAAACTGAGCTAACGTTAGCAGCAGCTCAGCTGTGAACACCGCAAGGCTAGCTGCACACCAGCTGCTAGCTAGGTTACTTCCAAACGGATTTGTTGTCGATTCTCTCTGACCAATCAGCAGTCTGCAGTGTTTTAATCTCACCTTTTGGTATTACCTCAGCTCGCTGGGAACCTCGACGGAGGTCATACCAAAAAACGTATCAGGCACCAGATTTGCCTACTGGAAAACCAAACAAGGGGAGTAGAGTGGGTACCATCTAAAACCAGAAATCCTAACCGCTAGACCATATGGGACTCACTTGCTGAGCATAGAACCTCGAAAGAGGTCATACCAAAAAAAGTCCCGGATACCTTATTTGCCCAACAGAAAACCAGCAAAGGTAAGTCGAGCTGGTACCATCCAGTGGATTACTAGGTTGCTAGGTTACTTCCAAACGGATTTGTTGTCGATTCTCTCTGACCAATCAGCAGTCTGTAGTGTTTTAATCTCACCTTTTGGTATTACCTCAGCTCGCTGGGAACCTCGACGGAGGTCATACCAAAAAACGTACCAGGCACCAGATTTGCCTACTGGAAAACCAAAAAAGGGGAGTAGAGTGGGTACCGTCTAATGGGGTATTGGATGAGACTGATCGCTTTGCAAGTCCATGCTGGCTAAATATCTTTTCCCATACCGGGAGTTGAACCCGGGCCACCTGGGTGAAAACCAGAAATCCTAACCGCTAGACCATATGGGACTCACGTGCCGAGCTGACAACCTCGAAAGAGGTCATACCAAAAAAAGTCCCGGGTACCTGATTTGCCCAACAGAAAACCAGCAAAGGTGAGTCAAGCTGGTACCATCCAGTGGAAAAAGGGGGATTGGGTCAGACTGATCTCTCGACAAATCTGGCTAAATGTCTATTTCTTGACTGGGAGTTGAACCGAGGCCGTCTGGGTCAAAACAAGAAATCCTACTGGGACTCGATGTGGAAGTGGTCGGACATGGTTGTTTGAGATGAAGTGGACTCAGACAGAAACATTCAGGTGTCTGTTATTGCAAACACCAACGCTGAGAACGCAGCACACGCACATCTTTTCTTGAGGAGCACAAACACGGTGCACACTGATCTCTCTACTAATCCATGTTGGCTAAATGTCCATTCCCATACCGGGAGTTGAACCCGGGCCGCCTGGGTGAGAACCAGGAATCCTAACCGCTAGACCATATGGGACTCACACGACCCCGGTCCAGTCATTTACAGTCTACTAAGTGGAACAGGCCGGGCGTTAAAGATTCTGTCATGCACAACGCCCAAATGGGCTGAATTAAATTAAACTAGTCATAAAGACATGCTGAGGAAAATTTCAAATCAAGATCTGCTTTTATCAGTGGAGTCGTTAACGAACTAAAGTAAAAACAAACTGAGCTAACGTTAGCAGCAGCTCAGCTGTGAACACCGCAAGGCTAGCTGCACACCAGCTGCTAGCTAGGTTACTTCCAAACGGATTTGTTGTCGATTCTCTCTGACCAATCAGCAGTCTGTAGTGTTTTAATCTCACCTTTTGGTATTACCTCAGCTCGCTGGGAACCTCGACGGAGGTCATACCAAAAAACGTATCAGGCACCAGATTTGCCTACTGGAAAACCAAACAAGGGGAGTAGAGTGGGTACCGTCTAATGGGGTATTGGATGAGACTGATCGCTTTGCAAGTCCATGCTGGCTAAATATCTTTTCCCAACCTCGAAAGAGGTCATACCAAAAAAAGTCCCGGGTACCTGATTTGCCCAACAGAAAACCAGCAAAGGTGAGTCAAGCTGGTACCATCCAGTGGAAAAAGGGGGATTGGGTCAGACTGATCTCTCGACAAATCTGGCTAAATGTCTATTTCTTGACTGGGAGTTGAACCGAGGCCGTCTGGGTCAAAACAAGAAATCCTACTGGGACTCGATGTGGAAGTGGTCGGCCATGGTTGTTTGAGATGAAGTGGACTCAGACAGAAACATTCAGGTGTCTGTTATTGCAAACACCAACGCTGAGAACGCAGCACACACACATCTTTTCTGGAGGAGCACAAACACGGTGCACACTGATCTCTCTACTAATCCATGCTGGCTAAATGTCCATTCCCATACCGGGAGTTGAACCCGGGCCGCCTGGGTGAAAACCAGGAATCCTAACCGCTAGACCATATGGGACTCACACGACCCCGGTCCAGTCATTTACAGTCTACTAAGTGGAACAGGCCGGGCGTTAAAGATTCTGTCATGCACAACGCCCAAATGGGCTGAATTAAATTAAACTAGTCATAAAGACATGCTGAGGAAAATTTCAAATCAAGATCTGCTTTTGTCAGTGGAGTCGTTAACGAACTAAAGTAAAAACAAACTGAGCTAACGTTAGCAGCAGCTCAGCTGTGAACACCGCAAGGCTAGCTGCACACCAGCTGCTAGCTAGGTTACTTCCAAACGGATTTGTTGTCGATTCTCTCTGACCAATCAGCAGTCTGTAGTGTTTTAATCTCACCTTTTGGTATTACCTCAGCTCGCTGGGAACCTCGACGGAGGTCATACCAAAAAACGTACCAGGCACCAGATTTGCCTACTGGAAAACCAAAAAAGGGGAGTAGAGTGGGTACCATCTAAAACCAGGAATCCTAACCGCTAGACCATATGGGACTCACGTGCTGAGCTGAGAACCTCGAAAGAGGTCATACCAAAAAAAGTCCCGGGTACCTGATTTGCCCAACAGAAAACCAGCAAAGGTAAGTCGAGCTGGTACCATCCAGTGGAAAAAGGGGGATTGGGTCAGACTGATCTCTCGACAAATCTGGCTAAATGTCTATTTCTTGACTGGGAGTTGAACCGAAGCCGTCTGGGTCAAAACAAGAAATCCTACTGGGACTCGATGTGGAAGTGGTCGGCCATGGTTGTTTGAGATGAAGTGGAATCAGACAGAAACATTCAGGTGTCTGTTATTGCAAACACCAACGCTGAGAACGCAGTACACACACATCTTTTCTTGAGGAGCACAAACACGGTGCACACTGATCTCTCTACTAATCCATGTTGGCTAAATGTCCATTCCCATACCGGGAGTTGAACCCGGGCCGCCTGGGTGAAAACCAGGAATCCTAACCGCTAGACCATATGGGACTCACACGACCCCGGTCCAGTCATTTACAGTCTACTAAGTGGAACAGGCCGGGCGTTAAAGATTCTGTCATGCACAACGCCCAAATGGGCTGAATTAAATTAAACTAGTCATAAAGACATGCTGAGGAAAATTTCAAATCAAGATCTGCTTTTATCAGTGGAGTCGTTAACGAACTAAAGTAAAAACAAACTGAGCTAACGTTAGCAGCAGCTCAGCTGTGAACACCGCAAGGCTAGCTGCACACCAGCTGCTAGCTAGGTTACTTCCAAACGGATTTGTTGTCGATTCTCTCTGACCAATCAGCAGTCTGTAGTGTTTTAATCTCACCTTTTGGTATTACCTCAGCTCGCTGGGAACCTCGACGGAGGTCATACCAAAAAACGTACCAGGCACCAGATTTGCCTACTGGAAAACCAAAAAAGGGGAGTAGAGTGGGTACCGTCTAATGGGGTATTGGATGAGACTGATCGCTTTGCAAGTCCATGCTGGCTAAATATCTTTTCCCATACCGGGAGTTGAACCCGGGCCACCTGGGTGAAAACCAGAAATCCTAACCGCTAGACCATATGGGACTCACGTGCCGAGCTGACAACCTCGAAAGAGGTCATACCAAAAAAAGTCCCGGGTACCTGATTTGCCCAACAGAAAACCAGCAAAGGTGAGTCGAGCTGGTACCATCCAGTGGAAAAAGGGGGATTGGGTCAGACTGATCTCTCGACAAATCTGGCTAAATGTCTATTTCTTGACTGGGAGTTGAACCGAGGCCGTCTGGGTCAAAACAAGAAATCCTACTGGGACTCGATGTGGAAGTGGTCGGCCATGGTTGTTTGAGATGAAGTGGACTCAGACAGAAACATTCAGGTGTCTGTTATTGCAAACACCAACGCTGAGAACGCAGCACACACACATCTTTTCTTGAGGAGCACAAACACGGTGCACACTGATCTCTCTACTAATCCATGCTGGCTAAATGTCCATTCCCATACCGGGAGTTGAACCCGGGCCGCCTGGGTGAGAACCAGGAATCCTAACCGCTAGACCATATGGGACTCACACGACCCCGGTCCAGTCATTTACAGTCTACTAAGTGGAACAGGCCGGGCGTTAAAGATTCTGTCATGCACAACGCCCAAATGGGCTGAATTAAATTAAACTAGTCATAAAGACATGCTGAGGAAAATTTCAAATCAAGATCTGCTTTTATCAGTGGAGTCGTTAACGAACTAAAGTAAAAACAAACTGAGCTAACGTTAGCAGCAGCTCAGCTGTGAACACCGCAAGGCTAGCTGCACACCAGCTGCTAGCTAGGTTACTTCCAAACGGATTTGTTGTCGATTCTCTCTGACCAATCAGCAGTCTGTAGTGTTTTAATCTCACCTTTTGGTATTACCTCAGCTCGCTGGGAACCTCGACGGAGGTCATACCAAAAAACGTATCAGGCACCAGATTTGCCTACTGGAAAACCAAAAAAGGGGAGTAGAGTGGGTACCGTCTAACCGCTAGACCATATGGGTATTGGATGAGACTGATCGCTTTGCAAGTCCATGCTGGCTAAATATCTTTTCCCATACCAATCAGGGAGTTGAACCCTTTTGGGCTCGCACCTGGGTGAAAACCAGAAATCCTAACCGCTAGACCATATGGGACTCACGTGTCCAGCTGACAACCTCGAAAGAGGTCATACCAAAAAAAGTCCCGGGTACCTGATTTGCCCAACAGAAAACCAGCAAAGGTGAGTCGAGCTGGTACCATCCAGTGGAAAAAGGGGGATTGGGTCAGACTGATCTCTCGACAAATCTGGCTAAATGTCTATTTCTTGACTGGGAGTTGAACCGAGGCCGTCTGGGTCAAAACAAGAAATCCTACTGGGACTCGATGTGGAAGTGGTCGGCCATGGTTGTTTGAGATGAAGTGGACTCAGACAGAAACATTCAGGTGTCTGTTATTGCAAACACCAACGCTGAGAACGCACACACACATCTTTTCTTGAGGAGCACAAACACGGTGCACACTGATCTCTCTACTAATCCATGCTGGCTAAATGTCCATTCCCATACCGGGAGTTGAACCCGGGCCGCCTGGGTGAAACCAGGAATCCTAACCGCTAGACCATATGGGACTCACACGACCCCGGTCCAGTCATTTACAGTCTACTAAGTGGAACAGGCCGGGCGTTAAAGATTCTGTCATGCACAACGCCCAAATGGGCTGAATTAAATTAAACTAGTCATAAAGACATGCTGAGGAAAATTTCAAATCAAGATCTGCTTTTATCAGTGGAGTCGTTAACGAACTAAAGTAAAAACAAACTGAGCTAACGTTAGCAGCAGCTCAGCTGTGAACACCGCAAGGCTAGCTGCACACCAGCTGCTAGCTAGGTTACTTCCAAACGGATTTGTTGTCGATTCTCTCTGACCAATCAGCAGTCTGCAGTGTTTTAATCTCACCTTTTGGTATTACCTCAGCTCGCTGGGAACCTCGACGGAGGTCATACCAAAAAACGTATCAGGCACCAGATTTGCCTACTGGAAAACCAAAAAAGGGGAGTAGAGTGGGTACCATCTAAAACCAGGAATCCTAACCGCTAGACCATATGGGACTCACGTGCTGAGCTGAGAACCTCGAAAGAGGTCATACCAAAAAAAGTCCCGGGTACCTGATTTGCCCAACAGAAAACCAGCAAAGGTGAGTCGAGCTGGTACCATCCAGTGGAAAAAGGGGGATTGGGTCAGACTGATCTCTCGACAAATCTGGCTAAATGTCTATTTCTTGACTGGGAGTTGAACCGAGGCCGTCTGGGTCAAAACAAGAAATCCTACTGGGACTCGATGTGGAAGTGGTCGGCCATGGTTGTTTGAGATGAAGTGGACTCAGACAGAAACATTCAGGTGTCTGTTATTGCAAACACCAACGCTGAGAACGCAGCACACACATCTTTTCTTGAGGAGCACAAACACGGTGCACACTGATCTCTCTACTAATCCATGCTGGCTAAATGTCCATTCCCATACCGGGAGTTGAACCCGGGCCGCCTGGGTGAGAACCAGGAATCCTAACCGCTAGACCATATGGGACTCACACGACCCGGTCCAGTCATTTACAGTCTACTAAGTGGAACAGGCCGGGCGTTAAAGATTCTGTCATGCACAACGCCCAAATGGGCTGAATTAAATTAAACTAGTCATAAAGACATGCTGAGGAAAATTTCAAATCAAGATCTGCTTTTATCAGTGGAGTCGTTAACGAACTAAAGTAAAAACAAACTGAGCTAACGTTAGCAGCAGCTCAGCTGTGAACACCGCAAGGCTAGCTGCACACCAGCTGCTAGCTAGGTTACTTCCAAACGGATTTGTTGTCGATTCTCTCTGACCAATCAGCAGTCTGTAGTGTTTTAATCTCACCTTTTGGTATTACCTCAGCTCGCTGGGAACCTCGACGGAGGTCATACCAAAAAACGTACCAGGCACCAGATTTGCCTACTGGAAAACCAAAAAAGGGGAGTAGAGTGGGTACCGTCTAATGGGGTATTGGATGAGACTGATCGCTTTGCAAGTCCATGCTGGCTAAATATCTTTTCCCATACCGGGAGTTGAACCCGGGCCACCTGGGTGAAAACCAGAAATCCTAACCGCTAGACCATATGGGACTCACGTGCTGAGCTGACAACCTCGAAAGAGGTCATACCAAAAAAAGTCCCGGGTACCTGATTTGCCCAACAGAAAACCAGCAAAGGTGAGTCGAGCTGGTACCATCCAGTGGAAAAAGGGGGATTGGGTCAGACTGATCTCTCGACAAATCTGGCTAAATGTCTATTTCTTGACTGGGAGTTGAACCGAGGCCGTCTGGGTCAAAACAAGAAATCCTACTGGGACTCGATGTGGAAGTGGTCGGCCATGGTTGTTTGAGATGAAGTGGACTCAGACAGAAACATTCAGGTGTCTGTTATTGCAAACACCAACGCTGAGAACGCAGCACACACACATCTTTTCTTGAGGAGCACAAACACGGTGCACACTGATCTCTCTACTAATCCATGCTGGCTAAATGTCCATTCCCATACCGGGAGTTGAACCCGGGCCGCCTGGGTGAGAACCAGGAATCCTAACCGCTAGACCATATGGGACTCACACGACCCCGGTCCAGTCATTTACAGTCTACTAAGTGGAACAGGCCGGGCGTTAAAGATTCTGTCATGCACAACGCCCAAATGGGCTGAATTAAATTAAACTAGTCATAAAGACATGCTGAGGAAAATTTCAAATCAAGATCTGCTTTTATCAGTGGAGTCGTTAACGAACTAAAGTAAAAACAAACTGAGCTAACGTTAGCAGCAGCTCAGCTGTGAACACCGCAAGGCTAGCTGCACACCAGCTGCTAGCTAGGTTACTTCCAAACGGATTTGTTGTCGATTCTCTCTGACCAATCAGCAGTCTGTAGTGTTTTAATCTCACCTTTTGGTATTACCTCAGCTCGCTGGGAACCTCGACGGAGGTCATACCAAAAAACGTACCAGGCACCAGATTTGCCTACTGGAAAACCAAAAAAGGGGAGTAGAGTGGGTACCGTCTAATGGGGTATTGGATGAGACTGATCGCTTTGCAAGTCCATGCTGGCTAAATATCTTTTCCCATACCGGGAGTTGAACCCGGGCCACCTGGGTGAAAACCAGAAATCCTAACCGCTAGACCATATGGGACTCACGTGCTGAGCTGACAACCTCGAAAGAGGTCATACCAAAAAAAGTCCCGGGTACCTGATTTGCCCAACAGAAAACCAGCAAAGGTGAGTCGAGCTGGTACCATCCAGTGGAAAAAGGGGGATTGGGTCAGACTGATCTCTCGACAAATCTGGCTAAATGTCTATTTCTTGACTGGGAGTTGAACCGAGGCCGTCTGGGTCAAAACAAGAAATCCTACTGGGACTCGATGTGGAAGTGGTCGGCCATGGTTGTTTGAGATGAAGTGGACTCAGACAGAAACATTCAGGTGTCTGTTATTGCAAACACCAACGCTGAGAACGCAGCACACACACATCTTTTCTTGAGGAGCACAAACACGGTGCACACTGATCTCTCTACTAATCCATGCTGGCTAAATGTCCATTCCCATACCGGGAGTTGAACCCGGGCCGCCTGGGTGAAACCAGGAATCCTAACCGCTAGACCATATGGGACTCACACGACCCCGGTCCAGTCATTTACAGTCTACTAAGTGGAACAGGCCGGGCGTTAAAGATTCTGTCATGCACAACGCCCAAATGGGCTGAATTAAATTAAACTAGTCATAAAGACATGCTGAGGAAAATTTCAAATCAAGATCTGCTTTTATCAGTGGAGTCGTTAACGAACTAAAGTAAAAACAAACTGAGCTAACGTTAGCAGCAGCTCAGCTGTGAACACCGCAAGGCTAGCTGCACACCAGCTGCTAGCTAGGTTACTTCCAAACGGATTTGTTGTCGATTCTCTCTGACCAATCAGCAGTCTGTAGTGTTTTAATCTCACCTTTTGGTATTACCTCAGCTCGCTGGGAACCTCGACGGAGGTCATACCAAAAAACGTACCAGGCACCAGATTTGCCTACTGGAAAACCAAAAAAGGGGAGTAGAGTGGGTACCATCTAAAACCAGGAATCCTAACCGCTAGACCATATGGGACTCACGTGCTGAGCTGAGAACCTCGAAAGAGGTCATACCAAAAAAAGTCCCGGGTACCTGATTTGCCCAACAGAAAACCAGCAAAGGTGAGTCGAGCTGGTACCATCCAGTGGAAAAAGGGGGATTGGATCAGACTGATCTCTCGACAAATCTGGCTAAATGTCTATTTCTTGACTGGGAGTTGAACCGAGGCCGTCTGGGTCAAAACAAGAAATCCTACTGGGACTCGATGTGGAAGTGGTCGGCCATGGTTGTTTGAGATGAAGTGGACTCAGACAGAAACATTCAGGTGTCTGTTATTGCAAACACCAACGCTGAGAACGCAGCACACACACATCTTTTCTTGAGGAGCACAAACACGGTGCACACTGATCTCTCTACTAATCCATGCTGGCTAAATGTCCATTCCCATACCGGGAGTTGAACCCGGGCCGCCTGGGTGAGAACCAGGAATCCTAACCGCTAGACCATATGGGACTCACACGACCCCGGTCCAGTCATTTACAGTCTACTAAGTGGAACAGGCCGGGCGTTAAAGATTCTGTCATGCACAACGCCCAAATGGGCTGAATTAAATTAAACTAGTCATAAAGACATGCTGAGGAAAATTTCAAATCAAGATCTGCTTTTATCAGTGGAGTCGTTAACGAACTAAAGTAAAAACAAACTGAGCTAACGTTAGCAGCAGCTCAGCTGTGAACACCGCAAGGCTAGCTGCACACCAGCTGCTAGCTAGGTTACTTCCAAACGGATTTGTTGTCGATTCTCTCTGACCAATCAGCAGTCTGTAGTGTTTTAATCTCACCTTTTGGTATTACCTCAGCTCGCTGGGAACCTCGACGGAGGTCATACCAAAAAACGTACCAGGCACCAGATTTGCCTACTGGAAAACCAAAAAAGGGGAGTAGAGTGGGTACCGTCTAATGGGGTATTGGATGAGACTGATCGCTTTGCAAGTCCATGCTGGCTAAATATCTTTTCCCATACCGGGAGTTGAACCCGGGCCACCTGGGTGAAAACCAGAAATCCTAACCGCTAGACCATATGGGACTCACGTGCCGAGCTGACAACCTCGAAAGAGGTCATACCAAAAAAAGTCCCGGGTACCTGATTTGCCCAACAGAAAACCAGCAAAGGTGAGTCGAGCTGGTACCATCCAGTGGAAAAAGGGGGATTGGATCAGACTGATCTCTCGACAAATCTGGCTAAATGTCTATTTCTTGACTGGGAGTTGAACCGAGGCCGTCTGGGTCAAAACAAGAAATCCTACTGGGACTCGATGTGGAAGTGGTCGGCCATGGTTGTTTGAGATGAAGTGGACTCAGACAGAAACATTCAGGTGTCTGTTATTGCAAACACCAACGCTGAGAACGCAGCACACACACATCTTTTCTTGAGGAGCACACTGATCTCTCTACTAATCCATGCTGGCTAAATGTCCATTCCCATACCGGGAGTTGAACCCGGGCCGGGCCTGGAAACCAGGAATCCTAACCGCTAGACCATATGGGACTCACACGACCCCGGTCCAGTCATTTACAGTCTACTAAGTGGAACAGGCCGGGCGTTAAAGATTCTGTCATGCACAACGCCCAAATGGGCTGAATTAAATTAAACTAGTCATAAAGACATGCTGAGGAAAATTTCAAATCAAGATCTGCTTTTATCAGTGGAGTCGTTAACGAACTAAAGTAAAAACAAACTGAGCTAACGTTAGCAGCAGCTCAGCTGTGAACACCGCAAGGCTAGCTGCACACCAGCTGCTAGCTAGGTTACTTCCAAACGGATTTGTTGTCGATTCTCTCTGACCAATCAGCAGTCTGTAGTGTTTTAATCTCACCTTTTGGTATTACCTCAGCTCGCTGGGAACCTCGACGGAGGTCATACCAAAAAACGTACCAGGCACCAGATTTGCCTACTGGAAAACCAAAAAGGGGAGTAGAGTGGGTACCATCTAAAACCAGGAATCCTAACCGCTAGACCATATGGGACTCACGTGCTGAGCTGAGAACCTCGAAAGAGGTCATACCAAAAAAAGTCCCGGGTACCTGATTTGCCCAACAGAAAACCAGCAAAGGTGAGTCGAGCTGGTACCATCCAGTGGAAAAAGGGGGATTGGATCAGACTGATCTCTCGACAAATCTGGCTAAATGTCTATTTCTTGACTGGGAGTTGAACCGAGGCCGTCTGGGTCAAAACAAGAAATCCTACTGGGACTCGATGTGGAAGTGGTCGGCCATGGTTGTTTGAGATGTAGTGGACTCAGACAGAAACATTCAGGTGTCTGTTATCGCAAACACCAACGCTGAAAACGCAGCACACACACATCTTTTCTTGAGGAGCACAAACACGGCGCACACTGATCTCTCTACTAATCCATGCTGGCTAAATGTCCATTCCCATACCGGGAGTTGAACCCGGGCCGCCTGGGTGAGAACCAGGAATCCTAACCGCTAGACCATATGGGACTCACACGACCCCGGTCCAGTCATTTACAGTCTACTAAGTGGAACAGGCCGGGCGTTAAAGATTCTGTCATGCACAACGCCCAAATGGGCTGAATTAAATTAAACTAGTCATAAAGACATGCTGAGGAAAATTTCAAATCAAGATCTGCTTTTATCAGTGGAGTCGTTAACGAACTAAAGTAAAAACAAACTGAGCTAACGTTAGCAGCAGCTCAGCTGTGAACACCGCAAGGCTAGCTGCACACCAGCTGCTAGCTAGGTTACTTCCAAACGGATTTGTTGTCGATTCTCTCTGACCAATCAGCAGTCTGTAGTGTTTTAATCTCACCTTTTGGTATTACCTCAGCTCGCTGGGAACCTCGACGGAGGTCATACCAAAAAACGTACCAGGCACCAGATTTGCCTACTGGAAAACCAAAAAAGGGGAGTAGAGTGGGTACCGTCTAATGGGGTATTGGATGAGACTGATCGCTTTGCAAGTCCATGCTGGCTAAATATCTTTTCCCATACTGGGAGTTGAACCCGGGCCACCTGGGTGAAAACCAGAAATCCTAACCGCTAGACCATATGGGACTCACATGCCGAACTGACAACCTCGAAAGAGGTCATACCAAAAAAAGTCCCGGGTACCTGATTTGCCCAACAGAAAACCAGCAAAGGTGAGTCGAGCTGGTACCATCCAGTGGAAAAAGGGGGATTGGATCAGACTGATCTCTCGACAAATCTGGCTAAATGTCTATTTCTTGACTGGGAGTTGAACCGAGGCCGTCTGGGTCAAAACAAGAAATCCTACTGGGACTCGATGTGGAAGTGGTCGGCCATGGTTGTTTGAGATGAAGTGGACTCAGACAGAAACATTCAGGTGTCTGTTATTGCAAACACCAACGCTGAGAACGCAGCACACACACATCTTTTCTTGAGGAGCACACTGATCTCTCTACTAATCCATGCTGGCTAAATGTCCATTCCCATACCGGGAGTTGAACCCGGGCCGGGTCCTGGAAAACCAGGAATCCTAAACGCTAGACCATATGGGACTCACACGACCCCGGTCCAGTCATTTACAGTCTACTAAGTGGAACAGGCCGGGCGTTAAAGATTCTGTCATGCACAACGCCCAAATGGGCTGAATTAAATTAAACTAGTCATAAAGACATGCTGAGGAAAATTTCAAATCAAGATCTGCTTTTATCAGTGGAGTCGTTAACGAACTAAAGTAAAAACAAACTGAGCTAACGTTAGCAGCAGCTCAGCTGTGAACACCGCAAGGCTAGCTGCACACCAGCTGCTAGCTAGGTTACTTCCAAACGGATTTGTTGTCGATTCTCTCTGACCAATCAGCAGTCTGTAGTGTTTTAATCTCACCTTTTGGTATTACCTCAGCTCGCTGGGAACCTCGACGGAGGTCATACCAAAAAACGTACCAGGCACCAGATTTGCCTACTGGAAAACCAAAAAAGGGGAGTAGAGTGGGTACCATCTAAAACCAGGAATCCTAACCGCTAGACCATATGGGACTCACGTGCTGAGCTGAGAACCTCGAAAGAGGTCATACCAAAAAAAGTCCCGGGTACCTGATTTGCCCAACAGAAAACCAGCAAAGGTGAGTCGAGCTGGTACCATCCAGTGGAAAAAGGGGGATTGGATCAGACTGATCTCTCGACAAATCTGGCTAAATGTCTATTTCTTGACTGGGAGTTGAACCGAGGCCGTCTGGGTCAAAACAAGAAATCCTACTGGGACTCGATGTGGAAGTGGTCGGCCATGGTTGTTTGAGATGTAGTGGACTCAGACAGAAACATTCAGGTGTCTGTTATCGCAAACACCAACGCTGAAAACGCAGCACACACATCTTTTCTTGAGGAGCACAAACACGGCGCACACTGATCTCTCTACTAATCCATGCTGGCTAAATGTCCATTCCCATACCGGGAGTTGAACCCGGGCCGCCTGGGTGAGAACCAGGAATCCTAACCGCTAGACCATATGGGACTCACACGACCCCGGTCCAGTCATTTACAGTCTACTAAGTGGAACAGGCCGGGCGTTAAAGATTCTGTCATGCACAACGCCCAAATGGGCTGAATTAAATTAAACTAGTCATAAAGACATGCTGAGGAAAATTTCAAATCAAGATCTGCTTTTATCAGTGGAGTCGTTAACGAACTAAAGTAAAAACAAACTGAGCTAACGTTAGCAGCAGCTCAGCTGTGAACACCGCAAGGCTAGCTGCACACCAGCTGCTAGCTAGGTTACTTCCAAACGGATTTGTTGTCGATTCTCTCTGACCAATCAGCAGTCTGTAGTGTTTTAATCTCACCTTTTGGTATTACCTCAGCTCGCTGGGAACCTCGACGGAGGTCATACCAAAAAACGTACCAGGCACCAGATTTGCCTACTGGAAAACCAAAAAAGGGGAGTAGAGTGGGTACCGTCTAATGGGGTATTGGATGAGACTGATCGCTTTGCAAGTCCATGCTGGCTAAATATCTTTTCCCATACCGGGAGTTGAACCCGGGCCACCTGGGTGAAAACCAGAAATCCTAACTGCTAGACCATATGGGACTCACGTGCTGAGCTGAGAACCTCGAAAGAGGTCATACCAAAAAAAGTCCCGGGTACCTGATTTGCCCAACAGAAAACCAGCAAAGGTGAGTCGAGCTGGTACCATCCAGTGGAAAAAGGGGATTGGATCAGACTGATCTCTCGACAAATCTGGCTAAATGTCTATTTCTTGACTGGGAATTGAACCGAGGCCGTCTGGGTCAAAACAAGAAATCCTACTGGGACTCGATGTGGAAGTGGTCGGCCATGGTTGTTTGAGATGAAGTGGACTCAGACAGAAACATTCAGGTGTCTGTTATTGCAAACACCAACGCTGAGAACGCAGCACACACACATCTTTTCTTGAGGAGCACAAACACGGTGCACACTGATCTCTCTACTAATCCATGCTGGCTAAATGTCCATTCCCATACCGGGAGTTGAACCCGGGCGCCTGGGTGAAAACCAGGAATCCTAACCGCTAGACCATATGGGACTCACACGACCCTGGTCCAGTCATTTACAGTCTACTAAGTGGAACAGGCCGGGCGTTAAAGATTCTGTCATGCACAACGCCCAAATGGGCTGAATTAAATTAAACTAGTCATAAAGACATGCTGAGGAAAATTTCAAATCAAGATCTGCTTTTATCAGTGGAGTCGTTAACGAACTAAAGTAAAAACAAACTGAGCTAACGTTAGCAGCAGCTCAGCTGTGAACACCGCAAGGCTAGCTGCACACCAGCTGCTAGCTAGGTTACTTCCAAACGGATTTGTTGTCGATTCTCTCTGACCAATCAGCAGTCTGTAGTGTTTTAATCTCACCTTTTGGTATTACCTCAGCTCGCTGGGAACCTCGACGGAGGTCATACCAAAAAACGTACCAGGCACCAGATTTGCCTACTGGAAAACCAAAAAAGGGGAGTAGAGTGGGTACCGTCTAATGGGGTATTGGATGAGACTGATCGCTTTGCAAGTCCATGCTGGCTAAATATCTTTTCCCATACCGGGAGTTGAACCCGGGCCACCTGGGTGAAAACCAGAAATCCTAACTGCTAGACCATATGGGACTCACGTGCTGAGCTGAGAACCTCGAAAGAGGTCATACCAAAAAAAGTCCCGGGTACCTGATTTGCCCAACAGAAAACCAGCAAAGGTGAGTCGAGCTGGTACCATCCAGTGGAAAAAGGGAGATTGGATCAGACTGATCTCTCGACAAATCTGGCTAAATGTCTATTTCTTGACTGGGAATTGAACCGAGGCCGTCTGGGTCAAAACAAGAAATCCTACTGGGACTCGATGTGGAAGTGGTCGGCCATGGTTGTTTGAGATGAAGTGGACTCAGACAGAAACATTCAGGTGTCTGTTATTGCAAACACCAACGCTGAGAACGCAGCACACACACATCTTTTCTTGAGGAGCACAAACACGGTGCACACTGATCTCTCTACTAATCCATGCTGGCTAAATGTCCATTCCCATACCGGGAGTTGAACCCGGGCCACCTGGGTGAAAACCAGGAATCCTAACCGCTAGACCATATGGGACTCACAGGACCCCGATCCAGTCATTTACAGTCTACTAAGTGGAACAGGCCGGGCGTTAAAGATTCTGTCATGCACAACGTCCAAATGGGCTGAATTAAATTAAACTAGTCATAAAGACATGCTGAGGAAAATTTCAAATCAAGATCTGCTTTTATCAGTGGAGTCGTTAACGAACTAAAGTAAAAACAAACTGAGCTAACGTTAGCAGCAGCTCAGCTGTGAACACCGCAAGGCTAGCTGCACACCAGCTGCTAGCTAGGTTACTTCCAAACGGATTTGTTGTCGATTCTCTCTGACCAATCAGCAGTCTGTAGTGTTTTAATCTCACCTTTTGGTATTACCTCAGCTCGCTGGGAACCTCGACGGAGGTCATACCAAAAAACGTACCAGGCACCAGATTTGCCTACTGGAAAACCAAAAAAGGGGAGTAGAGTGGGTACCATCTAAAACCAGGAATCCTAACCGCTAGACCATATGGGACTCACGTGCTGAGCTGAGAACCTCGAAAGAGGTCATACCAAAAAAAGTCCCGGGTACCTGATTTGCCCAACAGAAAACCAGCAAAGGTGAGTCGAGCTGGTACCATCCAGTGGAAAAAGGGGGATTGGATCAGACTGATCTCTCGACAAATCTGGCTAAATGTCTATTTCTTGACTGGGAGTTGAACCGAGGCCGTCTGGGTCAAAACAAGAAATCCTACTGGGACTCGATGTGGAAGTGGTCGGCCATGGTTGTTTGAGATGTAGTGGACTCAGACAGAAACATTCAGGTGTCTGTTATTGCAAACACCAACGCTGAGAACGCAGCACACACACATCTTTTCTTGAGGAGCACAAACACGGCGCACACTGATCTCTCTACTAATCCATGCTGGCTAAATGTCCATTCCCATACCGGGAGTTGAACCCGGGCCGCCTGGGTGAAAACCAGGAATCCTAACCGCTAGACCATATGGGACTCACACGACCCTGGTCCAGTCATTTACAGTCTACTAAGTGGAACAGGCCGGGCGTTAAAGATTCTGTCATGCACAACGCCCAAATGGGCTGAATTAAATTAAACTAGTCATAAAGACATGCTGAGGAAAATTTCAAATCAAGATCTGCTTTTATCAGTGGAGTCGTTAACGAACTAAAGTAAAAACAAACTGAGCTAACGTTAGCAACAGCTCAGCTGTGAACACCGCAAGGCTAGCTGCACACCAGCTGCTAGCTAGGTTACTTCCAAACGGATTTGTTGTCGATTCTCTCTGACCAATCAGCAGTCTGTAGTGTTTTAATCTCACCTTTTGGTATTACCTCAGCTCGCTGGGAACCTCGACGGAGGTCATACCAAAAAACGTACCAGGCACCAGATTCAACATTAGTGAACTCTGACACTCAGATTTGTGCCACTGACCAACTTCAAATCATTCTGACAGCGTTGACATTTGAGGAATCGGATAGCCAGAGCCTCCAGAATAGATTAAGCTATCATGTTGGACTTCACCTTTCCGTGGTTAGGGTTCATTGTATATAACTTACAAGTGCAGTGACTTGGACCGATCTCTCTACAAAGTCATGATTTCCATAAAAGGAGTGGAACATCCCAGAGCTAAAAGATTTCCTTAATGTGTGAAGCAGATGCACTACATTGTATTGGTATGAAACCTCTGGAATATTGGACCTTACAGGGGTTAGCTTGAAATCTTTAAATTAAAGTCAAATATTTAGAATTTCGAGGGGGGGGGTGCATTCTTTATTTGTTGTAGTTTTTGAAGGCAGCCCCTAAATATTACTGGTAATCCCTCTAAAGAAGGCTTTTAGATATTCATGGAAGCCAAAGACTTATTTTCTACTACGGGAACTTAACCCATAACACCGCTTTGGATACCGTGATGTCATCATTTTTATACGCCGTGTACAGCCTCTATATTAATAAACATTATTAATTGCTGTGTTTTCCCTGAGAGTAGAGGGACTTTGGATTTAATAGCACCTTGTGCTGAAATTTGCTGAAACAAAAGCAGAACCTGTGTTAAGTTATAGGTGATTATATTCCTGTGGTGGAAAAGGTCTAAAAATATACAGGTGAAACCAACCTTTAGGTTTCCTTTGGTAGTGAAAGCCCGTCCGCAGACAGCGCAGGCAAAGGGCCTTTCCCCGGTGTGAGTCCTCTCATGGATCTGCAGAGCACTGGAGGAGGAGAAGCTCTTCCCACAAGTCTTGCAGTGGTGGTATTTGGGCGTCCGGCGAGGTGGTGCTGCAGCACCTTCAGGCACCTCAGAAACGGAGAGGATCTCTGAAGGACCATAAAGATCCTTGCCACCCCTAAAAGAGGAGTTCAGTAAAGCGGTCATCTCTGAGTTTACATTGGACAACAGGGAGCCATCATGGTTAGGTGCTTCGTTAGGATAGGAGGGTTCAAAGAGATGTAGCGGGAAGTCCCTCATTTGATGTGTAAGCATGTGCTGCTTGAGATTCCCCTTAGTGGAAAAGCCCCTCTTGCATGTTGTGCAGATAAATGGTCTCTCCTTGGTATGGCTTCTGTAGTGGATATCCAAGGCACTTTGACAGGCAAAATTCTTCCCGCATATATCGCAGTAAGTGTTCTTTATAACCGCCTTTTCTCTGAGATTGGGAATCAGGCTCAGAGAATCCTCGGCATGGTTAAATACTGGTAGCTCAGTGGGTGATGTAGCAGATGCACAGAGCGTTAATGTGGTTGCGTTGAGCCTCGCCTGTAATGGTTTGTCCAGACTCACAGTTTTATTGTACATTGAATCTTGGCCACTAGCGGACAGAGACTGATTGAGAGCTGAACTGTCAGGCATGGGGAATGTGTTAGTCCACTGACCAGCAGATTGGATGTTTGTTTGACGACATTCCTCGTTTGATCCATCTGGCCGCTCCGTTTTGATCCATTTATGCTGCAGCTCCCCAAATGGCCCGTTGTAACTTGTCATCTTGTTAGCGTCAATTAAATGTTTACCAAACGGACAAGGGGACAAATGGATGGATAGGGATTTGAATCTAGACAGTTGGTTGACACAAATGCTTCCATTGTTGTCATTCAAAAAGTTCTTCCTATGATTCAATGTTGTGTTGTCGCCAAATCCTTCATTACAATCCACTGAGTATTTCTGATTCGTACAGTCTGCATTGGGTAAGTGACCTTCCATGTGCATGTGGTGTACGCACCTTACATGTTGCTGCAAGACGCCAACATTCATGAACTTCCTTTGGCAGATGGGGCACGAGTGCTGGACACTCAACGGGACTGTGGCCCGGTGAACAGTTTGGTGTGTCTTCAGGTTTCCTTTGGTAGTGAAAGCTCGGCCACACAGTTTACACGGGTATGGGCGCTCCCCTGTATGTGTCCGATAATGCATCCTCAGGGCACTCTGACAACTGAGTATGCGGTGGCAGATGACACACTCGTTTGGGTCTGACACTCTATTGGTGTCTGATGGCAGCCGGAGTGTGGGGTTGTCAGAGCGCTGTAATGAGAAGAATCCTGAAAATGAGGTAGAATTGGGATGGGGTATGACATCAGCGGATTCCTCTGACTTTGTGGTCATTGAGACAAAGTTAAAAGATGGTTTTACATCTTCACTTTTAAGACTCGTTCTTTGTTGCCTGGTCTCGACTGAGTCCGAGTCCTTTTTAGGGTTTTCTTTAAATCTAAAGGTCATGTTTGCTGCTGAATCAAAGGAAGGATCACGGTGAGCAAGGGGATTGTGTGCTAACATAAGGCCGTCCTCTTTCTTGATGAGAGATGACAGTCTGGTTGAGTCAAACTGTTCCAGGGAACCAGAGGTCATTGAAGATGAAGATGGTGACCTATCTAGCCATCTTGCTACTGCTTTCTCTGGTGACAAGGACATCCGAAAAGGAATCTCTGCATTGTCCAGGCACAGATAAGGGTTCATTTGGGCGTGTGGGTATCTCTCTTTGTGCCTCTGAAAATGAACCTTTAAGTTCCCCTGGGTGGAGAACCTGTTTCCACAGACGTTGCACTTGTAGGGCCTTTCACCGGTGTGTGATCGCAGATGAATTTGCAAAGCGCTGTCACTCCCAAACACTTTGCTGCAAAATCTGCATCTGCGTTTGAAGAGAGACTCTTCTGAAGACGCCGTGGGAGCATAAGGCTTCAGATTCTTGCATTTCCTCTGTTGGGCCAAGGCTGCCAGGGCATCCAGATCCTCCACAATCGCACTGATGTTTGGTATGGAATTTGACGCTGTGTGCTCGCTGTGAGATGAAGGTCGAAGTACGTGGGAGTTTTCAGAAGTCTGACCGATGAAGCCGTTATTGTTAAAAATCAAAGAGGACATCTTGGTTTTGGTCAAGAAATTCAGTTGGGAGTTAGAAGAACCACATTCCATGTGTTGTTTTTTGGAAACATGTCCACCAACTGCTGTTGTCATGAGCTTACTAAACGTTTGTGAGGCCTCTGAGCTTGACAGCCCATTTCTGCTGTCAGGTTGACTTTGATTTAGCTGCTCTGTGGCCGTAAAATGCTTGAAGTCACTTATGTTAGCAGACTGAGCTGATAAGCATCTGGCTATCCCGGCAGCTGCAGCGAGCTGCTGAGACAAATGAGTGCTGAGAGCCTTGAGCTGATTGGTGGATTCTGAAGAAGAGAAGTCCTTGGTGCAGATCCCCAGGGTCTCTGGTATCCCGGCTTGATGAGAAGCAAACAATAGAACCTGGTGATGGATCTGATCAATGAGCTGCAGCTGGTGGATTTGCTGTATTTGCAGGGTGAAGAGCTGTTGCAACACAGACCAGATGGCGGTCTTTCTGCGGCAGTCGTCTGAGTGCGCCAGCTGGGAATACTGAGCCATGGCCACTTTGGTGCTCTCAAGGTTTTTAATAATGATCTTCATCCACGAGTGTCCTTCTTGGGCAGCTGGGCAGCCAGGGTGAGGTAAGGATTGTGGGAGGACAGTGTCACATTCAGTACTGATGCCGTGCTTACTGCTGGTGCTTCCTTGGCTTTCTCTGAGCCCTGCTCCTTTGCTGGACCTGTCCTGCGATGCGGTGTTGCTGTTTTCCATCTCAGAGTTACTGAGTGTTTCACCCGGCCCCCCTGCTGGGCTGGCTGCTGGTGAGGCTGCAGGGAAGGTTTTGCTGCTGGACAGCAGCTCGTCATCCTCATTCAGAATCAGAACCAGAGGACTTGGAGAGCAATCCCTCTGGTGTTGTTCCAGGTCTGATAGCACGTTAAACTCAGCGCAGCATCGGCTGCAGACACGAGCACTGCCACGCACCGCAGGAGCAGATGCTGAGCTGAGACACGTCTCGTCTGAAACAGATAAAGGAAGGGGGAGATTATTACTGTGATCATGCCACTGCACTTCAGAAAAGCCTCTGTATCATACAACTAGATTAAGGAATAAAAGGATGAGTGACACCCTCTATTCAGTTTTTCAGAAATAAACTCTTGTCTTTTTAAAGTTTAAAGTAAATGAGCTGACTTGCAGCAAATAATTAGTCTGAAAGCCCTGAAATATCAGAACTCATTTCTCACCTGAGTGAACTCAAATTACCAAAAGGTTTAATTAAGAATTAATCTAAATACTTATAGAGCTAGCCTGCATACATACACATAAGAACTCAAATTTAAACATTGCAGGTTTAATTCAAGCTCAACTGAACAGAGTTTCCTCTTAATGAAACAGGTCAGAGATACAAGAGAAAAACAGCAAGACAAACGCTCTGCTCAGTCGGGTGTTATAGTACGCCTGTAAACTGTGATTATTATTATCACACTCCTGTATGATGGGAATATTGTAAAGATAAAACTTCTGTTAATAAACGTGTCCTTTTTCTAAGAATCACTTGAACAGAAACAAAGATTAAGAGTCTCTGGATTAAAATAACTCACCAGCGCGTCCGTTGAAAGATAAATCCTGGACCTGCTGTGGTTTGGGTTGTTTCCTCCGCGACATGTTTCCAACTCTGACACAGCTGCGTGAAAAGAGACAGAGGGAGAGAGAGAAAACAGAGGGAGGAGGGGGAGACCACAGAAAACACAGTACAGCATATTATTATCTATGTGCATGCTTCAGCTACCACATTAAAACCACTGGGTGCGATTCAATGTAGCACTCAGCTCATCACTGGTGACAGAACATTTGGATCATTGGATCTTACATCAGCGTGTGGGATGGACCGCTCTGAGCAACATGCTATTTTATTTATTCATGAAGCTTATGTTAAAACTACCTCTCTACATATCATCCCTGATTTCCACTGGAGGCATAAATACAAACACAAATGTTTGGAAAGCACTGTGATGGTGTGTGCAAGTGTTCGTTTTGATTTTGTATGTTTAAAGTCATTGTTATATTTTCACCTGTGTGTCTGCTGTATATTTTAACGTGTGCAAAGGTCACAGCCTGAAAGAGGCTCAGGTCTCTGTTTTCAAATAAAAAATGTAACACAAGCTGTTCAGAGCCTGGAGAGAAATATCAAGATCAACGCTTTGACCTAATGTCACCCTGCACGAGAGCAAGGATTCAACTGTGAAGGATAAAACACGGAAACTTAAACATGTCATCCTCTTCTCCGACAGTCTCCTGCTGTTCATTAACAGACGTGCAGCTCAGATGGACGCCTCGCCAACACTCCCAGGTCAATAACCTTTATTGAACACCTGAAGTTAATGATCTTTAACTCTCCACTGCGGGGCTGCTGGGAAAAAGCTTTTACCTTTCAGGTGAGGAGTTCACTCAGCTGCTCGTCCCTGAAGTCATGCGACCCGGCCGATCCGCTCTGACTCACAGTCTGCCTGCCTCAGGTGAGTGTGAGGTCATGCAGGTGTCATTATATTGGAAGACTTCCCAGCAGCTCAGAGCCCCGGGGCCCTTACCGACACACAGCAGGGGCCAAAACAACAAATCACATCAACACAGACTCCACTTCCTGTCTGTGATACACGACCTGAGACATCGATCACCTGCAGACGCCCAGAGTGACGAGGAAGAGGAAACAATTGACGTTTGACTCCATTACATCCTGTTGGACACCTGAATGTGTATCAAAGCGCGTTCAGCTCGATTATTATTCTTTTAACAAATGTTTGTATTGATGTAGGACACAGTAAACACATAAGGAAATACATTTTATTTATTAGTTTTTATTTATACACTCCACAGCCGAACATGTCCCGGGTCTTTATTACACCCACAACTCAGATCAGTACTCTGGATCAGACTGGACCGAGTCTAACAGCTTCGATTATCAAAAATAAATTCATAAAAAAACCACAAACAAACTCCTTCACATTCAGATCGGCACATTTCCAAAAACAGCACAGTTAGAATTTGTTTGTTATTGATCAGCAGATCTTCACAGGCTGTTTTCATTTAGTTCCATCCCACACTGATGACATCACAAAGATCAGTGTTCAGACGAGCCGTTTGACACGGGTGTGGGGGGGGGGGTCCACTAAAGATCCATCAGGACCAGGTTCAGGTCTGAATATTTACCTGTAAGAGCTGTGAGGAAAAGCTGAACGAATTTAAAGGTCTTCATCCTCCTTGCAGATCAATCATCTGTGTGTGTGTGTTTGTTTTACCGTATTCGTGGGGTCCAAAAACCAGGGTTTATTGTACTTGTGGGGACCGGATCCACTCAAGTTTAAAGGGCTGTGGTTTTAGGGTTCAGGTCAGAATCAGGGAGCATCAAGGACACAGAGACAGTAAGACAAACGGGTGTGAGTTTGCGTGTGTGTGTCCTCAGTACGGTGGTAGGACTGTGATCCCGTCCATGTCCAGCTCCACTGAGTGAACACTGAAGTCTCCCAGACCCTGAAACAAAACAAACAGCATGTTAGCACGTGGACGCCAGATCTCCCTGTGGGTTGCTAACATGTCTGACTGCTGCTTACCGGCGTGTTGTTGAGGACCTGCAGCACCGCCTCCTTCTGTTGGGGCTCCCGGGTCAGCAGGTAGAGGAAGCCCCCCCCTCCGGCCCCGGCCAGGCTCTGACCCAATACCAGCGGCCTCAGGGCCTCCATCATGGCCCGGACCGAGGCCGGTTCACATCCAGGGGCCATCAGCTTCTTCTGCTGCCAGGAGCGGTCCAAACACAGACCCAGTCTGCTCAGAGAACCTGGAGACGACACGTTATCTGTCCACCATCGTCCGTTCAAAGCTGCATGGTGGTGATCACGGTCTGGGGTCTATGCTAAGGGCATTCTGGGAAGTGTAGGACAGGACTAACACCTGCTGCACACTGGAGGGTTTTCACATCTTTACAGAATTTAAAACGTGGGCTCCTACAGGCACATGATCACATGATCAGGCAGATTTGTTCAGTGTGGTACTTTTACTGCAGTAAAGGGTCTGATTACTTCCTCTAGCTGTGTATCTGTGTGTAGCGTGCTGTGGTGGGCGGCCTCACCGTCTGAACAGGCTGCAGCACAGTCCTCTGAGTTGGACACCAGCTGCTGGGCGTTCTGGACCATCGAGGGCAGACGGCTGTACCAGCTCCGGACCACATCCTGCACACAGAACCACCAACACCGTCTTCATACTAACTGTCACAGTGATTCTGGAGTTAATAAGAGGACAGACTGGACATAAAGATGGACCACGTGTGAAGCAGAAACCTCATGTTTGATCACATGCTCTTTTTTCTGATCTATATAAGCCCCGCCTCCAACGCTGTACCCAGTCCTCTCTACATGTCCGGGCCGTGTCCAGACAATCTGGCTGTTTTCTGTACAGCTGAAAGCTGGTTTGGTTCTGATGCTCACGTGAGGAGTTTTATTCTGATCAACAGTAAAATAACAGACAGCTGTGAGACCAGGAACTGAAGGGGGGCGGACCTGCAGCAGGTTGCGAGCCAGCCGAGTTTTCCCGGTGTACACCAGCAGGAGGTGCCGCTCCAGAGAAACCAGGAAGTCCTCTGGAGGACTGAGGCGTTCCACCTCCACCAGCAGGGGCAGAGACGCTCTGGAACGACCCACCTTGACTCCGCCTACCAGACCTCCCACCTGATCCTGCCAGCCTCCACCTGGAGGAGGAGAAGAAGAAGAAGCAGCTCAGTCAGAGAGACCTGATCCCGTCCTCATGACAGCAGCTCTCAACCAGAGACCCACCTGTGGTGAGGATCTGTTCCAGGTAGAGGACGGCGTGGATAAGCGAGTCCGTGTTGTAGGTTCGACCGGTACACCTGTAGACCGCAGCCAACAGCGCCCCCGCCAGGATACTGCTGGTACCTACAGGACAAGACCTGATCATTCATTTAACTGCTGAGAATCCTGAACGTTAAGAAAACATTCTCAGGTTTGTTGTTGATGATGTTTTAAGTATCTCACCCAGTCCAGACCCGGTGGGCAGCAGCGACCAGCTGTGGAGCTCCACCCCTCCTCCCCACCGCTGCATCAGCTGATCCCCCAGAGGATGCTGGGAGGAGAGCGCCACCAGGCCGCTGCACACACACACTGCCTTCAGCAGGGCTCCTGTAACACACACACACACGCATGAACATCAACACGACGCCGAGCTTCAGTTTGTGGCGCTCTCCAGCTGATCTCCCACCAGGCGCGTGAGGCTGGCGGTGGTCCCTCAGATCATCCAGGCTGTCGCACACCGTCTCCGTGGAAACCGCGCTGTCCCGCCCTCCGATGTGGCTGACCAGCAGGAGGCGGGGCTCTCTGATGCGACGGGCCCTGGCACCCATGGGACGCTTCCCGTCGACCTTCACCGCGACGTTGGTCACAGAGCCGCCGTGCTCGAAGGCGATGGGCGGAGTGTCGCTCCACCCGCCTGAAGCACAAAGACGCCACACAGTTCAGAAGGTCAACTGGTAATCAGGTTCAAGGGGTCAAAGGTTAACGGGCAGCGCTCACCGGTGCCAAACGTACCTGCCAAGTCCAGTCTGGCCGGACACTCCACTTCCTGCCACTCGTCAAGGGGCGGGACCTCGCCCTGGCCAATGGAGATGAACTTTTGCGATGACATCACAGCTTGTCGTAGAAGCACCTGGCCGGCGCCCTCATAGTGCCGAGCCGCCCGAACCAGCAGGTCCGGCCTGTAGGGGGCGGTCACAGGAAACATCATCCACTAACAGAGACGGTGAAGAAGAACCTGGAGGGCGGCGCTCACCTGCTGAGCCAGCGCTCCCTCTGTGTGGCCAGGGCACAGACTCCGCCCCTCAGGTCACCCTCCTCTAACAGCAAGTAGGCGGAGCTCCAGGCCTCGTTAGCGGCCGGTCCGCTCCTCAGCCCACCCCTCCCCCCCGCCATGCACACCAACACGTCTGCAATGCAGGAGAGACAGCGAGCGGCCACGCCTAGCTCTGCGCCTGACTCCGCCCCCTGCTGCCCGCTTCCTGTTGCGACTGAAGAGAGAGAAGAAACAGGAAGTTACATAAAGACACACGACAGCAAGTTGATGGAGTCCTGAAAGCGAATCAGTGAGTCAGCGTCTGAACGCCTCGCCGAGAGGCTCGTTTGTCTTGTTGGCTGTGACTCACTGCCGTCCAGCGCCTCCAGCAGCGCCTCCTGCCGGCCCCCCAGCACGGCGGCCCTGAAGCTGGGCAGCAGGCAGACGTCTGAGCGCCTCCTCAGGGAGTCAGCCACTCTCCTCCTCCCTGCCAGGAACAGTAGCTCCTCCCTCCACTGCAGCTCCGCCTCCTGGTGGGTGAGGGACATCACCTCCTTCAGAGAGAGCCTCCACGCTTCCCTCCACCTCCGCAGGCAGCCGCCGCCCCCCAACAGCCAGCCGACACCTCCCTCCAGACCCACAGCTCCTCCTCTGGGGTGGAGGACCGGGAAGAGACGAGCCTCAAGGAGGGAGCGCTGTTGTCCTCGGACCCACAACTCCTCCGGCCTGAGATGGGAGGCGACGGAAGGAGGAGACAGGGGAGGAGAAGGGGGGAGGGGAGGAGGGAAGGGAAGGGAAAGGAGGATGAGAGAGGGGAAGAGAGGGGAGGAGAGGAGGGGAGGAGAGGAGGTAAGGAGAGCAGGGAAGGGAAGGGAGGGGAGGATGAGAGAGGGGAAGAGAGGGGAGGAGAGGAGGGGAGGAGAGGAGGTAAGGAGAGCAGGGAAGGGAAGGGAGGGGAGGATGGGAGAGGGGATGAGAAGAGGGAAGGGGAGGGAGGAGAGGAGAGGGGGGAAGGGAGGGGAGGATGAGAGAGGAGAAGAGAGGGTAAAGACAGGGGAGGGAAGGGGGGGAATAATTGATCCACAAGTAAAAACCTACATTGGATTAAAGGTCAAAGGTCAGGAGGTGATCGACCTACTGGATTCCTGTCCGGCTGTAGAGGAGGCTCCATCTCTGGTTCAGGAAGGAGGCGCTGCTGTCCTCAGAGGAGACCTGAGGAGGAGGAGGAGAGGAGGAGGTCAGCATGGTTTCTGCCTCGAAGCTTCATTTAGTTTTTGGTCTTTAAACCAGTTTGTGTTGTTTGGTGATGGGGAGTCACTGAGGGCCAGTCTGCCCTCAGTCCAGCCTGACAGGACCAACAGGTACAGCTACCCGAGGGCGTGTCACTCAGTTTTTGGAGCCAAGCTGGCCTGCTGTCACCTGAAGACCGTCACAAGGACTGAAGGACTTGTGTCTCAGCAGGACCTGGACCTGTATTTCTCTTCAGTCGACCCGACTGTAACGGTGTCTTTACAGGTTACAGGTTTTATTTCATGTTTAACTCGTTTTATTTTTTAAATGTCTTTCTGTAGCCGCTGCCTCGGCACTGTGACTTTAATGAACTCGACTCCAGGGTCACTTCCTGTCTTGTTCCAGAGCTCTCGGCTCCGCCTCCCTCAGTGGACGAAGGCAGTGAGATGTGTCTGAAAGCTCTGGACAGATCAGTAAGTCGAACGGTCCCTCACCTCCAGGTCGTCCTGCGCTCCCGTCACCGTGTACACGCTCAGCTTCAGCTGCCCCAGCTCGATGCGATGTCCCTGGATGATGATGTCACTGGCCAGCTCCAGCTGCCTGATCCACTGTGATGTCATCAACTCGAGACCCGACAGCAAGCACCCCGACGGGACCACCAGAGGACCCTGGAGACGAGGTCAAAGGTCACGACGGAAACCTTAAAGGTGCGTTCACTGACCCAATAACAGCAGGAAACTCCTGACCTGCAGGTGGCAGTGCTGCACCACCGCTCCGGGCGCCACGGCCACGTCTCCCTCCAGGACGCTGTTGATCACTCGAGCCCCTTTATCCACGCCGCCGTCTCTCTGAGGGTAAACACGAAGTCAGGTGACGTCAGTGAAACTGTGGTGAGAAATTTTAATGAGGACACAGGGGAACAGGAAGTCACCTGTACGTGAGACAGCGTGTTTCCATCTGTCCAATCACAGGTCAGACGCTCCACATGCTGCTTCCCAGAAAGAGTCAGGTAGTCATAGCGTCCGCCAGGGACGTACACTGTCAGAGAGGAAGACAGGTGAGACAGACAGGTGAGACAGACAGGTGTTACTCGGGACAGACAGGTGAGACAGACAGGAGAGAGACAGACAGGTGAAAGGTGTAGTGATTTTTTTTAAACTATGAAATTGTAAAGAAGAAAATTAAGAAGATCTGAATAACTAGTCAACATCTTTGTAGAGTTATAGTGCAAGAATCTACATATGGTACGGTAACCAGCAGTTAGGGGGGCGGAGCTTTTCTCTCCTTCCCGTTCAGACTGTGGATCTGAGGCCAGATGGAAGGAGATGGAGAGAGAATGCAAAAACATCCCAACACTGGCAATGACTGGAGATCATAAACTAGCGACGAGTCATAAGGACCAGTTGAGTGCCTTACTTCACTTCTCTGTTAAAAGATGATTGGCTCGAACAGACCCATGAGATGGAAAACTGAGACTGAGGAATGACTTGAACATCACAAGGTGAAATGTCTCCCCGTCATCCTCGACCGGACGGAAGGTGACCTTGTTTTCCTTCTGGTGTGTTACTCGGCCAAGCATGGGAACATGAATACGTATTATGTAGTGCCGTATTGTGTCATCTGATGGGACACCAGCTATGCGTTGAGTCCCGCCCCTTCCTCTGCCTCTAATTGGCTAACACTAACCCCGCCCTAACCTTAACTAACGTGGATACGAGCAGCAGCCAATCAGAGGCAGAGCTGCGGCAGAGGCACCCACCCAGTGTGAGCGGAGTTCCTCTCAGGATCCTCCACAGCTCCGTCCTGCCGCTCCTCACCGCCGCCCCCTGCGGTCCGAGAGCAGAACTGCAGCCGGCTCTGTCCTCGCTCACAAACTGATCCTGAGTCAGATCCGAGCAGAGACACTTCAACACGTCCAGGAACAAAGAGATCTGACGGAGACGAAGATGGAGGGGTGAAATAAGAAGACAGCGAGATCAGAGTACGACCAGCAGTTAAATCCTGCTGCTACATGAATGCATGAGGAATAATTATTACACTAGTAGCAGTCATTCTGATTCTGATTATACTTTTACTAACATTTTCCATGCATTTACTTGTTACAGAGTATTTTACAGTGAAGTATTAGTACTTTTACTTAAGTAAAGGATCTGAGTACCACTGGGAGTCGGGCCCCTCTAAAGGGTCCCCAGATAAATCTGAGGTGTCGTGAGACGATTAATAGGAGCAAGGAAGAAGAGACAAAGTTCTGACCCACAGATCAGGTTTCAGTTTGTGCAGGAAACCAGTGCGGTAAAAAATACTGCGCAGTACAAGTATAAAGAAACGTATACTCAAGTACAGTACAATTGCCTCAAAAGTATGCAGAAAATACCTGGAGGGGCGGAGCTCCAGAGTCCAGGCCCAGGTAGGTGCAGCCGTCCAGAGGAGGAGTGACGTGAGTCTGCAGCAACTTCTCTGACACAGCCCTGCTGAAGAAGACCGGGCCGGACACCTGCACACACACGGATCACTATCACACGCCAAATATAAAATACGAGAAAGACTTTGTTTCCTTTGACACGCGGAACAAAAAGCTTTCCTATTTTGATCAGTTAAATGAGATGGAAGAAACAAGAAACGTCACACTGATTATTTTGCTTTCAAATATATATTTTTGCTGTTTTATCACATGTCCTTTGGGACATCAGGCCTTTGATGCAAAAACACATTAAAAGCAAAAATCATATATATACAGATCTCGATATATATATATATATATATATATATATTATATATATATATATATATATATATATATATATATTACTACCTTTAAAAACATTTTGCTTGATGGGTGAAGATCTGAAACTATGAATGAGTCGGCACACAGACAATGTGATGGTACATCAGAAATACTAATAGTACCACTACTATCGGTTGTTGGTCCTTATTCGATGATATTGTTTAAAGGGTTAATTGTGCCGAGGTATTGACATGGGAGCTGCTGTATGATGTGGGCTTTACAGACCCTTTCAGACCCTTTCAGACTCAGGAGTTGCGTTTGATTTTACTGCATGAGGAAAGAAAGGAGGACGCACCAGCGGCACTTTCCCATCAGGCATCACTGCTTGTTGAATCTGCTCCTGCGTTCCCCTGTAGATGATGTTCCTGACTCGACCCTGGGAGAAAAAACAAACACACCTTCAGCTCCACTGTCTGATGGATTTCTTAGGGAGCCCTGTAAGGACACTGTTACAGTAGTCGAGTCGACTGAAGATAAATGCATGGATAAGCTTTTCCAGGTCTTGCTGAGACATAACTCCTTTAATCCTTGATATATTCTACAGGTGATAGTAGGCTGACTTTGTAATTGTGTTAATGTGGCTCCTTAAATTCAGGTCTGAGTCCGTGACTACACCAAGACTTCTGGCTTGGTTTGTGGTTCTTAATATTACAGACTGAAGCTGAGCACTGATCTTCGTTCCTCTAACTTCAGTTTTATCTTTGTTTAACTGAAGAAAATTTTGGCACATCCAATCGTTGACCTGTTCAATAGAGTTACTCAGTGTAAATCTGTTTGTAAATCTGTTTGTCATCTGCATAATTATGGTAACATATTTTGTTGTTTTTCATAATCTGATAATAATCATAATAATCAGTAAATGTTAAACAAAAGAGGCCCCAGAATGGAGCCTTGGGGAACTCCACATGTCATTTTTGTCAGCTCAGATGTGTGATTACCTATAGACACAAAGTATTCCCTGTCCTTTAAGTAGGATTCAAACCAGTTTAGTACTGTGCCAGAAAGTCCAACCCAGTTTTCAAGTCTGTCTAGTAGTATGTTGTGGTCGACCGTGTCGAATGCAGCAAAACTGAAATTCTGCCACTGTCAGTGTTTAAATGGATGTCATTGAAGACCTTAACAAGAGCCAGCTCAGTGCTGTGGTGTGGTAGAAAACCTGACTGGAAGACATCAAAACTGTTATTTAGTGCCAAGAAAGCACTAAGCTGTTGAAAAACAGCTTTTTCATTGATTTTACTTGAAAATGTGAGATTTGATATGGGCCTATAATTGCTCATTAGTGACCCGTCTAGATTGCTCTTTTTTAAGAGTGGCTTAAAAACCTGAGATGAGAGACATGTTAACAATTTATAGTAGATTTGAGGCCATGCATTTAGAAACATTTTAGAAAAAAACTGTTGGCAGAATATCAAGGCAACATGAGGAGGATTTCAGATGTTTTATATCCTCCAGGTTTTTATGGTTAATAGAATCAAACTGTCTCATGCTATATGAATTGT
Source organism: Micropterus salmoides (assembly GCF_014851395.1). NCBI lineage: Eukaryota > Metazoa > Chordata > Actinopteri > Centrarchiformes > Centrarchidae > Micropterus > Micropterus salmoides. The sequence goes on along the minus strand of NW_024044570.1, from coordinate 3,606,299 downwards.
TTTTAAGTGGACACAGGGACAAGACATATTCTGTTACTGACATGGAGACACTGATTGTTTGTCTAATTGTTTGAATTTTGTCTGTGAAGAAGGAGACAGATTCACTGCAGGCTCTGGTGGATAGAAGTTCAGAGGCTACAGACACAGGTGCAGAGACAGAAGGTCAAATAAAGAGAGCACCTGGTGGTCGGACAGGTAGACGCCGTGATTGGCTGCGTAGAAGACGTCTCCCGGTAACGCCAACACCCGGACACCAGAGAAACCCTCCCAGGACAAACCTAACACACACACAGACTTCAGCAGGAGGGTATGATCATTTCTAAAACATGAAATTATAAGGATGGATTCTGATTGGCTGAAGGTGTGACACGGCTCTGACAGACTGAACAGCTGATAGGCTGCTGGATGTTACGTGATGATAACCAGATATTGATCACAGACTAACCAAAGTCAGGAGGGATGGTGAGGATCATGTCGGTGCTGCAGACCCAAACCCCGGGAGGAGAACCAGCACAGACCTGGTCCAACAGAGAAAAACCTGTATCACACTCATCATGATAAAAACACGTATCTTCCTTTATTTACCCACAACGACTCTGAGCACGCTCTCCGTGAGGGAGACCTGATCAGACCTGGTTACTGAGGCAGTCCAGAAGCAGGTCCAGACAGCAGACCGGAGCTTGGACTCTCTGGTCGGGCTTCTCTCGGGGCAGCCAGCAGAACGCTCGGCTGCAGGAGCTCCAGGGGAAATCACGGCCCTGCAGGAGGAAACAACAGCTGCATGAGCTGGAACCAGGTGTTTAAGACAGAATGGCTGCAGCTGCTGCTAATACATGCTACATGCTGCTGCTACATGCTGCTGCTACATGCTGCTGCTACATGCTACATGCTGCTGCTACATGCTGAAACTATATGCTACATGCTGCTGCTACATACTGCTGCTACATGCTACATGCTACATGCTGCTGCTACATGCTGCTGCTACATGCTACATGCTGCAGCTATATGCTACATGCTGCAGCTATATGCTGCGGCTACATGCTACATGCTGCTGCAGCTGCTGCTACATGCTACATGCTGCCATGGCTACATGCTGCCATGGCTGCTGCTACATGTTTCATGCTGCTACATGCTACATGCATCAGCTGCTGCTGCTACATGCTACATGCTATATGCTGCAGCTGCTGCTACATGCCGCCATGGCTCCTGCTGCTACATGCTGCTGCTACATGCTGCTGCTACATGCTGAAACTATATGCTACATGCTGCTGCTACATGCTGCAGCTATATGCTACATGCTGCTGCTACATGCTGCTACATGCTGCTGCTACATGCTGCAACTATATGCTACATGCTGCTGCTACATGCTGCAGCTATATGCTACATGCTGCTGCTACATGCTAATACATGCTACATGCTGCTGCTACATGCTGCAGCTATATGCTACATGCTGCTGCTACATGCTGCAGCTATATGCTACATGCTGCTGCTACATGCTAATACATGCTACATGCTGCTGCTACATGCTGCTGCTACATGCTGCAGCTATATGCTACATGCTGCTGCTACATGCTAATACATGCTACATGCTGCTGCTCCATGCTAATACATGCTACATGCTGCTGCTACATGCTGCAGCTATATGCTACATGCTGCTGCTACATGCTACTACATGCTACATGCTGCTGCTACATGCAGCAGCTATATTCTACATGCTGCTGCTACATATTGCGGCTACATGCTACATGCTACATGCTGTTGATACATGCTGCTGCTACATGCTACATGCTGCAGCTATATGCTACATGCTGCAGCTATATGCTACATGCTGCAGCTATATGCTGCTGCTACATGCTACATGCTGCTGCAGCTGCTGCTACATGCTACATGCTGCCATGGCTACATGCTGCCATGGCTGCTGCTACATGTTTCATGCTGCTACATGCTACATGCATCAGCTGCTGCTGCTACATGCTACATGCTATATGCTGCAGCTGCTGCTACATGCCGCCATGGCTCCTGTTACAAGCTACATGCTGCTGCTACATGCTATATGCTACATGCAGCAGCTGCTGCTGCTACACGCCAGCATGGCTGCTGGCCTCACCGTGTGCAGGATGAGGACGTGAGCATCATCCAAGACGTCAGCTGTCACCACCTAACCCAAAGAAGGAAACAACGCGTATTCAAGATGTTAAAGACTTTTAAAACGGGACGCCCTGTAAAAAATAAAACGACCCAACAGGATATAAAACAGTTTAAATGATTAGTTAGTTATTCAATTCTTCATTTATCAAGTTATGAATCTGTTTTAAAAAGTAATTAAAGTAATTTCTCATTCAAAACTGAAACTTTTTGTGTGGAAAATGATAATGTTATTGTGGGATTACATTTTCATTTTCAAGTTTGCATGATAATTTTAATTTAGTCGCCTGTATACTTCCATAGTATGGGGTAATGGGGGGGCTGCGGAGACTCACCGTGTGTCCGGCTCTGCTGCTCAGGTGTTCAGCTGCAACCAGCAGAGCATTCAGCGTCGCCCCCCCGCTGCCCAGCGGCTCCTGCCGGTCCCGCACAGTCAAAACCAACGCACCCTGAGAGAGAGAGCCACGCTGCTGCCGCAACTCCAGCTCTGACACACACACACGTATATATATATATATATATATATATATATATATATATATATATATAATGCTGCAGCAGGTGAGTTTAAGGAGCTCACAGCTAGTTCATCTATAATTATTCATCAATGTGTTGCGCTGATCTGAATCATTAAGAAAAGCTAAATGTTCAGAGTAGAAGTATGAAGGTGCATTCAATGGAATTACTCCAGTAAAGTACAAGTACCTCAGTATTTTAGTAACTGTACATGTGTTTGTGTTTCACCTTACCAACTAACTTCAACAATTTCTTCATCTAAACCATCAAGCCAGATGAAACTCATCAGTTAGCTAAACTTCAAATGTTCTTCTTACCTACAAAGCTCTTAATGGTCAGGCACCATCTTATCTTAAAGAGCTCATAGTACCTTACTACCCCACCAGAGCACTGCGCTCCCAGAATGCAGGGTTACTTGTGGTTCCTAGAGTCTCCAAAAGTAGACTAGGAGCCAGAGCGTTCAGCTATCAAGCTCCTCTCCTGTGGAACCAGGTTCCAGTTTGGGTTCAGGAGGCAGACACCATCTCCACATTTAAGAGTAGGCTTAAGACTTTCCTCTTTGATAAAGCTTATAGTTAGGGCTGGCTCAGGTGACTCCTGAACCATCCCTTAGTTATGCTGCTATAGGCCTAGACTGCCGGGGGATTTCCCATGATGCACTGAGCTCCTCTCTCCTCTACTTTCTCTCCCTCTGTATGCAGCCTCATCCCATTATTGCATGTTACTAACACAACTTCTCCCCTTTCCGGTAGTCTTGTGCTTTCTCGTCCCTCTCCTCTCTCCTCCTATCACTTCCTGCAGCTGTTTCTGGCTCTGGAACTGTGGAGTCTGGATCTGTGGTTGCGGGTCACCTGCTGCCCCCGTGTTCCTGCTCAACACCCTCTGCTATAACTATTGTTACTAGTCCTCTTATCATTATTGTTATTATAATCATTAACATTACGATTGTTATCATTAACACTACTATAAATATCTGTACCATTTTTCAATTAAACTACAGTAACATCAGCTCCGTCTGTCCTGCAGCGCCCCCTGCGGCCGCCCGCTGTCCCTGCAGGCTCTCACCTCTCTGGAAGGAGTACACGCTGTCTTTGTGCTGACAGGTGAGGACCACCACGGTCCACCTGAGTCCGCCACGGTCCGACATCTGGTCCCGAAGCCACCTCACAGAGCAGAGCCTGCTAACACCGCCCGCCTCTGCTGACGGCCCACCTCAGAGAGCAGAGCTAACGTTGGCTTTCACTCATGCTAACACTGTAGCCGCCCGCCTGTTCTGAGAGCAGACACACAGAGGCAGCGGGGCGGAGTTAGAAAAGCAAAACTAACGCACCCTGAGCAGTCGGAGAAGGGTCACATGAAGCTGAACACGCGGGGGATAACAGACCAGCTAACGTCACACTGCTTTCTGTAGGCTCCCTTCGCTTCAGTGTGGACCGCGCGGGCTTCCGTCACGTTTGATTTGAGTGTCTGAACCTCACGGCGGCGGGGTGAGCTGACGGATACGGGTTCCCGGACACAACAGGAGGGACCGTTCATTTCTGTACCGGGACATCCTGGCAAGGCGGAGCCTTAGTGGAAACAGGAGTCACATGTTTGTTCTCTGACCAGGGCCTGAAATGATCAATTTCCTACCAGCTTTAAGTACAAGTACACAAGTATTAGCATCATCGAAGTACACTTAAAGTACCAAAAGTAAAAGTATTTTAGTACTTTTATTCTTTTACCATTATAATAAATATAACTTATTCATGTGTTCATCACTTTACTGCTGCAGCTCATGTTGATCACTTTATGAATTGATCTTAATCTCATTGATCAGCCGATTATATTTTATATTGTTAATCTATAAAGTGACTGAAAGCAGATTTCTGATTGCAGTAGAAAAATAATGCAATGAGCGTTTGAACCTCAGTCTGTTTCTGAAGTACTCTGAGCTTCAAGCTTCAATGGGAACAAGTTCTGTTGGAGCCAGACTCCATTCAGAAAACCACCATTTTAAGAGACTGACCTGACACCGCAAGACTTTATAAGTTTAACAAATCTGCATCATATTATTTCAGCATCAGTTTGATCCGTTTATCTCAATTAAATCGCAGCTAAATGTTTATTTTGGCTTCATACCGCCGTAGTGATGGCGTGCTGTGTGCGAACACTTGCAAGAAAAGCGACAAAGATTGAATCCGTGTTTCGTCCAAATGCAGTGCAGTAAAAGTACTAGTACCACTGTAAAAATAAAAACGCACTATTACAAGTAAATTTCCTACTTTGGAAATGTGACTTCAGTAAAAGAATGCGAGTGTTACCAGGAAAATGTACTCAAAGTACTGCAAGTACCCAGTGACTGTTTAAATCACTGGATCATTGTCATTTTATTAATGTCACTGGATCATTACAGTAAAAACAGACTTTAAAAAATGTCAGAATATATAAAAAAACCCCAAAATAAACAGTTTATTGAACTATACAAATTGAATTCAGCAGATTTATATACAGATGTACAATTTAAAAAACGCAGCAAACAGGACCAACAGTCAGACAGCTTCCTCCTCGTCCTCAGTCGTCGTCCTCGTCCTCAGCAGGCAGCGGTCTGGACCTGCAGACGGAGACAAACGGCTCAGAAAACACAATGTGGATTCCTCTTCTCCTCCTCTGTGAAAGAACTTGTCTCTGCAGCGGCCGTCTCATGATTTTATACAGACAATAAAACACGTCAGCAACAAGTTCTGTCCTAAACTAGATTTTCCTTTTCACTCCAGGCCAGTTAAAGGACTCGTTCATATGTGCAACAGATTCCCATCAGAGTCGGGGGGGGGGGGGGCACTTTGACCTGATGAGCTGCAATGATAGTTCAGAACCCTGACCTCATGATTATCCACCTGCAGAGGGAGACGCGTGAAGGTCAACGCCCTCTCAGACAGGCGGGTGGCGTCGAGCCTTTAAAAGGGAATTCATGAGCTTTAAACCAGTTTAGAGCTGGGCAATAACATTAAATGATAGTTAGTTATCCATAATAAGAGTTCAATAAATTTAAAGAGACTTAAGTCATTTGAATCACAAACGAATCAGCACCTGATGTTTTTACTGAAATCTTTATCTTGCTGAGGAAAAAAAGATTTTACTGGATTTTCCTCGTGCATAAGATTTAAATCATTTACATTCATTCAGCTGACGCTTTTAGGCGAAGCGACTTACAATTGCTGTGTGTCAGAGGTCACACGCTTCTGGAGCAACTAGGAGTCAAGTGTCTTGCTCAGGGACACATTGGTGGATGTGTCACAGTGGGGGATTGAACCCTGGTGTCGGAGACATCAGCTGGTTATTTAAACAGCAGTTAGACACGTGGTGGTCCAAACTACTGTAACATCTCACCTAAAGCCGGAGGAGCTGCGGTTCATCTACCGGTAAGGACTCTTTCACATAATGTCTGCCAAATCAGTAAATGCATAACGCGGCCTGTTGCGGCCGGCTAACGTACTTTCTGCTGGCCTTGGACATCCCGCTGCCGCCTGCCTCTTCGTCGTCCTCCACTTCCAGAGGCCTCTGGTTCTCCTTCTCAGGCTTCCTTGGCGGACCACCGAAGAAGTCTCCGATGCCCTTCTGCCAGGTCGGCGTGGGACGGGGACACACCGGGTTCCCGCCAGCGTACTTGCCCTTTGCTGTGAATTAAAAAAAAATTTAACAAAAAAGCCACAACCTCAGTATGAACGCCATCACGTGATGCACCCTGTGCAGGTACCCGCTGTGGTGTCAGGTGTGACTCACCAGGTGTGGACGCTTGGCTGCTGCAGGACGAGGAGGAATTGGCCGAACTGGAACCCAGAGACTTCCGGGGTGCAGCAGCTGCAACAGCTGTAAACATAATCAGAAACACTGAGGATCTAATGGCAGAACCCAGAAACATCAGGAGCTGGGTTCTGCACCAGGGAAGGATCAACAGAGCACAGCTGGGACAGAACAAAAAGCAAACAGTGAGTTACTGAGCTTTATGAAAGCTCGTGCACCAGAGCCTGCGAGGATTAACTGTCGCAATAACTTGATATTAAAATTGCTCCTTTCCAGGCAATAATTCCTGATTCAAGTTTATCCTGTTTTTATTTATTAGAGTTCTGAACGGCGGGTCAAATGTAAGCCGAATTAACCAGAAGAGCCCGCAGGTTAATAAAATACTGTATTTTATATCGTGTCACACACGTTAAGTAAAGGAAAAGCAGGAACACTTTAAATTACGTAACTTTTTAAAAGGGGTTTGGTGCGACGTCCGCACAATGCCGCACTGCGGCGCTCAAAACTGGCGCCAGTTTGCAGACACGACACTACCTTAGAGAAAACAAAGTAAAATGTCGTCTCGTCCGCGGATCAGAATACTAACATCGAAATACGACTTTCGATGTTAACACAACTTTAAATCGCCTTTAAATAAACTCTCCGGCTGATCAGGAACCAGCGAACCAGCCTACGTGTTGGCGGGAGGCCGTTGTTGGAGGACTGGTCCGGGATTTCACCAAATACAACCCGAACACGTTAATGCCTCGGTTAGTAAATAATTATACTTCATGTGTGTCTCAGAGGTCTCCCGGTAAAACACTTCTGTCTCGCTGTCCGCTTTGTTTGGCTAAGTGTTAACGAGCGCCCGCAAGACTCCATGATAAAAACAGCTCATTCCGCGCGCCCGTTCGCTGCTCTCCGCGGAAAGAGAACAAATGTCCGCGGTGTGTTACGGTACCTTTCCTGTAGGTCCCGGGGACGCTGTCGGCTTTAGTCCTCACCATGTTGGTAGAAACCTGTGAAGGTAAAAGTCGTTTAAACACCAGCTGAACGGACCGAGTGAACAAGCGAAGCCTCCCGCCTCCGTTTAAAAAGCAAGGCGGATGGGGCGGGAGATTTCTTCTTCTTCTCCTCTGTTCCGGCAGCGATCAGCAGCAGCGATCGCGGCGCCCTCTGCAGGCGGAGCGGTGTAACTGCAGGCGGTCACACCGAGCGGACTGAAACATCTTCAAACTGCAAAATAACAACGTTGACATCGTTTTTTTAAATCAGAGGGCTTCGGTCAGTCTGTTTAAATCAACCTTTATTCATAAACATGGACTTACAGCAGCAACGTCCTACATCTACCGAGTCTACAACGAATCAAAGACAGGGAGGCTGTTAAAAGATTCAAATAAATACGTCTTTTGGTTCAGGTGTGGTGAAGAAGAGACTGAGGAGGACACGTGAACACATGCACATCCCCAAGATTTACTTTTATTCATTTAGCGACGTACATATGTTGTACGCCAGAGGTCAAAGGTCGCACGCCTCTGGAGCAACATTGGTGGATGATGATTGGCGGTTACACAGTGGGGAATTGAACACCAAAGGTATGTGTCTTATCCACTGTGTCATCACCATCACCTGTTCATCTTTAACTGGCCGTAACCCGGGACAACAGCTCTGTCTGATTCTTCGACATATTAAGATCCATCCGTGAGCACATAAAGCGTCTGCTCCAGACTTTAAGATAAAGGCACAGAAACAGCTGATGTCGAACTGTCCTGTCAGGTTTTTAGGTTCGTTCGGTAAAACCTGAGAAGCTTTTTAAAGAAATCTCTTTAACTATGTTGTTAGAAATAAAACAAATCAAACTTAACAAATCTCTGTGACACCTGATTAACGCTGCTCTTTATGTTGCTCTTGTTTTTTTATTCTACTTTCACTTCATGTGTTTCTGTTCTGATCAATAACGTGGAGCTGATGCATTATAGATTTTCTCCGGGAGCTAAAATCCCAGCTTTACTCTGCAAGTTCATTTCCCAGCATGCACACGGGGCAGAGAACGTTTAACTATTCGTCCTTTGGTCAGTGAAACATGTTAATGAGTCAAATCCCAAACCCAGAGACGTTTCATCATTAAGCACTTAAATCCACCTGCAGCTTCTCCAACACATCCGTTTGACTCTGATCCAAGATTTCTTTTTTGCACATCACTGCCACGTTTCAGATATTTATCGTTTTATATTTAGTCAATTTCATATTTACATAAATATACATTTTTTTCTCCATGTAACATAATAAAAATCTGCCCTATTGTTGTGTTTTTCCTTTTAGAACTTGCATCTGTTTATTGTATTTAAATTTATTGATGTCATTTGTTCATCTTTTAATGTTCGTCTCCATCTTTAATCGGACTGAGCAGCAACAACACGTGATCTGAGGATTAAATACAGTTTTTCCTTCTTTTTTCCATTCATTAAAATTTGACTAATATTTAAATTTATTATCGGTTATTTATTTTGATTAGTTTCAATTAGCATTTCGTGTCAGATGTTCCCCGTTTTACACGCAATTCTAAATAAACCATTAAGCCACAGAATGTTTCAGTCTCATCTAAAATAAAAGTGTGTAATACTGCTGATAATAAAGCTCTTTGATTCTGATGATAAAACTTTATTTCATGGACAAAGAATTAGAATCATGTCTCGAATTACTCTGTTTTCTTTTCACATTTCGTTTCCTTCTGATGCTTTCTACCTGCTGTTCGTGGTTAAACACCGAACAGACTTCCTGTGTGAGCAAAGCTGCTCCGACTGTCAGAACGAACCAACAGGAAGTCAGCGTGCAGCTTCGCTCCATCGTCCCTGAAGAAGAAACAGACGGCAGCAGCTTCAGTGACACGCAGGACTTTTATTCTGGTAACACTACAGGAACATTTCCTGTTCGACACGTCTACGATCATAAAGTGCTCGTTCTCAGGGGGACACACCAACACACAATATCAGCCAATGAGGGGGGCGGGATTACATGGAGGGGGGGTGGGGGTGGGGGGACTCAGGCGAAGTTCTTCTTCAGGAAGCTGATGAGGCCGTTGGTGGACGAGTCGTGGGAAGTGACCTCCGAGTCGTCCTTCAGCTCCGGCTCGATCTTCTTCGCCAGCTGCTTCCCGAGCTCGACGCTGTGGGCAGGAAGCAGTAACGTGGTTAGTGAACGCCTGCGTCACCTCAGAGTGTCTGAGCGAAGCGGACAGTGAACTCACCCCCACTGGTCGTAGCTGTTGATGTCCCACATGACGCCCTGCACGAAGATCTTGTGCTCATACATGGCTGAAACACAGGAGGAGAAGTCACATGATCAGTCACACCTCACAGCAGGAAACCTGGATGGGGCAGATGCAGCAGCGCCGCCTGGTGGCTGAGAGGAGCCCCACAGACCTTCTGAGGAACAGAACTCTCGGTACTCACCAACCAGAGCTCCCAGTACGAACGGGCTCAGCTTCTTGAAGACGATGGAGTTGCTCGGCTTGTTTCCTTCGAAGACCTTCGGGCGGACAGAGAGAAGAGCTCAGACGCTGAACAGAGGTCAGAGGTGCGAACGTGTCAGACAGACGGACTCACTTTGTGGGGCAGCAGCTTCTCCAGAGCGTCCCCCTTCATGCCGGCGGCCTGCAGCTCTGCACGAGCTTCGTCTGAAGTCTTTCCCTTCATCAGAGCTTCCGTCTGAGCCAGGAAGTTTGCCACCAGGATCTGCAGAGCGTCAGAGAGAGAAGTCAGATGCCGGCGTTTGCCTAAGTTAGGTAGATTAGCGGACGTACAAGCCATAACCCAACTGCAACGCTTCACACCTGCTTTTACTTTGAAAGTCTAACCAGACACTGCGGAGCCCAGCAGGTACAAACACGGCGCCAAAGAGAACCCGGGGCGTTAAACTGAGACGCCTGAGTGGGCGTCCGTTTTACAAAAGGAGTCATGTGATGACAGGAAATGAGTCTGTCATCACGCTGAAATAAAACGCGTCACTTCCTGTCTAAACGAGGTAACGATGAAGATCAGTGAACGCATCACAGCAGAGCGTTTGTGGTCAGAAAGCGGCGGGCCTTCATGCTTTAAGAGGAAGTGGCGCCCTGAATCCAGCTGATGTCGGAACGTGATCCAGGTTCAGCTGCTGCGGCGAGCAGCTGGTCCTGAATCACCTGCATCTTTCAAAAAAGGTAAAATGACTAAAGGTGACGCGGTACCTTGTGGTGAAGGTTGTCTCTGATTGGATGCTGAGACTGAGCGGGAATGAGGAAGTCAGCGGGAATCATACGAGTTCCTGAGGAGGAAACGACACGTCAGTAAAGTTTCTGAGTCGAGACAAAAGTTATTCTAGAAAACTAAACATCAGCAGCAGGCGGGAAAATGGCGCCCTACCTTGGTGGATGAGCTGGTAGAAGGCGTGCTGCCCGTTGGTCCCCGGCTCGCCCCACACGATTGGTCCGGTGTGGTAGTTGACTCGGGTGCCATCTTTGGTGATGTACTTCCCGTTGGACTCCATGTCGCCCTGGCGACCACACACACAGATTAGTTAACCCACTATAACGCAGCGGGATCAAACTCACGGCACCACGTTTCACTTCTCTGCACCAACCTGCTGGAAGTAGGCGGCGAAGCGGTGCATGTACTGGTCGTAGGGCAGCATGGCGTGCGTCTCGGCCTGGAAGAAGTTGACGTACCAGACGCCCAGCAGGGCCAGCAGGACCGGCACGTTCTGGTCCAGAGGGGCGCTGCGGAAATGATTGTCCTGCAGACCAGAGACAGAAAAGGACCAAGTCAGAAAGGAGGCGGGGTTTCTGCTGCGTTTAGAGAAACATGGACGGGAGGTTTGTTTTATCTGCGGACTGAAACGCTGGAAGCAGCAGCTGATCAAATGTTATCCATAAATAATCTCCTACCATCCAGTGAGCTCCCGCAAGAAGCTGCTCGAAGTTCTCAAAGCCTGAAAGACAGAAGAGTGAATGAAAACCACAGTTCCCATAATGCTTCGGGGGTCAGTACATTTGACGGCGCCTCCGCCATCAGAGTGTGAACGTGGCGTGTTTGAGCTCAGCAGACAGGAAAAGGTTAAAAGGTCAGGACGTACCTACGTGCAGGGCGATGGACAGGCCGATGGCGGACCACAGGGAGTAACGGCCTCCGACCCACTGAGAAGGAGCAGACATGACATCACACCAATCAGAGCAGAGCGTCAACATAAAGAGTCCAGCTGGGTGCGTGCGTGCTGTCGTTCTCTAATGAACACTCAGATTCCTCGTATGTGAACACAGACCTGGCCAATAAAACTGATTCTGACTTTAGCAACAATGAAAACACTGAAGTGTCTGACGGGCTTTGAACGCCCCGCCTGACAGCGAACAGGTCACAGCTGAAACCTTCTGCTCATCGTCAACGTTACACACACACACACACACACACACACACACACACTTTACTTACGTCCCAGAACTCAAACATGTTCGCTGTGTCGATGCCAAAATCCTTCACTTTGGCCTGCGGGGGGGGGGGGGGGAGAGTTACTGTCAGAACGACACACGTGTCACCATGAAAAACAAACAGACAGCAGCGCCGTCTTCCTTTGTGCTGCCGTTAGATCAAAGACTTTAAATTAGTCACTTACGGCGTTGGTGGACAGCGCCACGAAATGTTTGGCCACTGCAGATTTCTGTGGAGACGAAGGGGAAGAGGAGCTGTGAGCTCTGCAGCAGCACATGTTAGATCTTCACTCTCAGATCAGACTACTGATCCTATTGGCTGTCAGGGAACAAGGAGACTCACATCATTGGCCGTCTGGAGGAACCAGTCTCTGGCAGACTCTGCGTTGGTGATGGTCTCCTGGGTGGTGAAGGTCTGAAAGAGGGACACAAAGTGAGTCCAGCAGGAACATGTTTCAGGTGGCTGGTGCGTGCGTGCGTGCGTGCGTGCGTGCGCTCACCTTGGAGGCGATGACGAACAGCGTGGTCTCGGCGTTGAGCTGAGCGAGGGTTTTGGCCATGTGAGTCCCGTCGATGTTGGAGACGAACCAAACGTTGGGTCCACCGGCGGAGTACGGCTTCAGGGCCTCAGTCACCATCAGGGGACCCTGAACGCAACACGACCAAAGAGCTTAATGTCCCTGAACGCGTCACGTCGCAGGGCTGCGACTAACAGCTCATTATTGATCAATGTGATTAATTTAACAGATCAGCTCGGTTCTGGACAGACAGCCTCAGAGTCCGGGCGCCACTCACCAGGTCCGAGCCCCCGATGCCGATGTTCACGACGTCCGTGATGCTTTTTCCGCTGAAGCCTTTCCACTCGCCGCTTCGAACCCTCTGTGAATGGCAGCACACAACAAGGTCAGCACCTTCCCGCCTCACACGGCGCCGACAGACGCCAAACACACACACACACACACACACACGTACGTGACAGAAGGCCTTCATCTTGTCCAGCACCCGGTTGACGTCCGGCATCACGTCTGCGCCGTCCACCAGGATGGGCGTGTTGGAGCGGTTACGCAGCGCCACGTGGAGCACGGCGCGTCCCTGCACGCACACACAGAAACACATATTCGGGTCAAACTTGACACGCCGTTAACACCCAATCAGAAATCAGCTGTTCTCACGTGGACAGAATCACATTTATAATGTTGTCATGTGACCACACAGCTGCAGCGCTGCGTCCCAGCTGAATGTTTAGCAGGTGTCATGTGCGCTACAGCCGGGGCTGATGGGACGCCGTGTGTCCTGCAGGTGTTTGACCTGATGGTGGCGCTACAGTTCCTCCTGACTGCGACACGAAGGGCTCCTCCCCCTCCATCCCGCCGCTTCTCTCCTGACTTTCAGCGATTCTAAAGCGAGACTCTGATCATTCCTCAGGACATTTTATAATCTACTAAATCAGAAAGATCAGCTGACGATTTGAGTCGCTGAGGAGGCTGCTGCCCGTTTCACCAGCGGCCTGATGAAACGTCCTCAGGTCGACTCGTCGCGCCGCCTCGGTTGTGAAACGGATTTCAGCAGAACGGATCTGAAGCTGATGTTGCGACAGCAGCTTGTTTCCTCATCCGGCAGCTGCAGAGCGACACGACGCTTCAGGTGCGTTTGTGTCAGCAGCGTCTCTCCGTCTTTAATTTTCATATTTCCCTGCAGCACTTTGTTTCAAACATAATGTTCATTACAAATGTGTTAATCTTATTCTGACACCATCAGCGTGTCGGGCGACCTGACAGTGAAGGATCCTGGGACGTGACGCTGAGCAGCATTTGAGCCTCTAGGCGGCGCTCCGTACCTCAGTGAAGTTGATTTTCTCTCCGGTGAACATCTTCTCTCTGGCCTCCTCCACGCCCCTCGACTTGGCCTGCAAACATCACAAAAGCAGAGTTTACACGGCGGCCCTGAACGCATCGTTACAACAGAGTGAAGGTGACAAAAGCTCGATTCTTTAGAAACTCTGCTGCAGCCTGAGGAGGAAGTTTTGTTCTCCCCGTTACAACATTCCCACAGACGGCAACAGGACAAAGGCTCTGAGCCGAGATACGACTTATCGTTTCTGAAGTGTCGAAAGCTTCCTGCTGCACTGGATCTTTGAGCAACACTATTTGTCAAGCGTCTCAGAGTGACTCAAACTGCGGTCTCGCTTTTAGAAATCGGAACAAAAAGAACGGTTGCGGCAGATTTCCCAACGCGGGGCGACCTTACAGAAACAACAAGGAGGATTTCCCCACATATCACGAGCGCCGCAGCAGGAACGAGCAGCAGCTTCATTACAGGAAGTGGAAAATAATACAGTGATTTGGTTCCTGGTCAATCAGGAATCTGAGCCGGTCTGTCCACCTGTTTTGTTTGTTTTCTTCTTTCTTTCCGGAGAAAAGTTTGTTGCTCTGTGAATCAGCTGAAAAACATCCTGAACCTTCAGTTAACTGGCTGCTTTTAAAGAAGCGCCAGCAGTTCTGGCTGCAGGCGCTTTTAATAATAATAATAATAATAATAATAATGTTTCCTTGGAGTCTAGATGGTGAATCAATAAATATTAAATGAGTTTTAATTCACTGTTTTGAATATAAGCTTGTTCTAACTCATTAACACTTAAAGCCGACACATAAAACCTGCTGCTGCTTCCTGCATCTGGAGTTTTAACACGACATCATTCCTCCTGCGCCTCAGACGGCGTGCTGAACTGCAGACGCTCCGAGGAGTGTTTAAAACCCATTAAATATCTTAGTGAGGTTCATTAAAGTGATTCAAAAGGATTTATACAAAGTCTGAAAACGCTGCTGGTTTTAGACTCCGGGGCGGCGTGTCGGTGACAATAGGTGGACGCTCACATTTGGCTTCCTGATTGGCTCTGATCTGTCAGTTGAAGCAGAAACACGATGCTGCTGACAGATTTTTTGTATTTTATTAAAGTGCAGCTCAGCCGTCCTCTGAGCTCACCTGTTACCACGGCCACACCTGGCGGCCCCTGCACAGTGTGCGTGTTGTTACAGGTGTGTGTGAGAGAGTTACCATGGCGAGCAGCATGGCGAGGACATCCTGGTTGATGAGATTCTTGGAGTAGTCCAGCAGGATCTCTCCATCGTCCGTCTGCAGAGTCGTGCTGTCGACACACAAACATTCACCCTCACTGTGCAGCTTCCTGCTTCAGAGCCACTACGGCCCAGCCAACCAATCATCAACCAGCCAACCAATCATCAACCAATCAGCAGGTTCTGTCATTAATAAATCTGCTGCTTTTCATATGAATTAGATGTTAGACAGTCGGTCAATTCTCTGATCTCTTATAGAAAATTATCTTTATTACTAAAATCAGTCAGTTATAAATCCGCTGGAACTAAAGCGGCGGCGGCTGCAGGGCTCAAATCCAATCATTCAGTACACGAAGACAACTTCAGACAAGGCAGCGGACACGGTTCACAAAGCAAGTCATCCTGTTCATCAACACCTATTTTGAAAGTTGATAAATTATTTTAAAGGACTTTATTGAGCAAAGCAGACATGCGGCGTGGCCTCACTGCAGGTTAGAGCGGGTCGCGGCAGATCTGCAGAGTCACTGATGATGATGATGAGCAGCTGAAGCGTTGAATCAAAAATGTCCCAAAGTGTAAAACATCAGTTTATCATCAGACGACGACTGATGATCAACCGATTACTCTAACAGTTGGTGATTAAGTCGGTGTCCTCTGCTCTGATTGGCTCACCTACTGATAAACACGCAGTAACCTGATGACGTAATCCTACTGGTCGGAGAGAGCACGAGGGTTCTGATCAGAAACTGGAATATCTGCCAGTTAATTAAAACATACAATCGCAGCAGTATCTTTGTGTTTACTAGAGTATCTACATGGATACTGCAGTACTTTTAGTAGTACTTGTACACCACATTGGTTCCTGTCTGGCAGCTGATCCGGGGAAGATGCGCCGCAGCGCACGTAGACACCGACCCGGAGGAGGAGGGACGGTCCCGGTGCTGCAGCGGAGACCCAGGCTCACCTGAAAGACCGGACACGGAGGACAGGAGAGGAACGCTTGTCTGGTTTTAAAGAACTTACAGGTCTCTTCCTTCTTCAGTGTCGGCCATTATAAGAGCTTTTAGCTTTAGCAGCGATTAATCAAACATTTATCATGTTAAACACGAGCAGGTGACGCGCACGGACGGCAGGTGACGCGCACGGACGGCAGGTGACGCGCACGGACGGTCCCCGGTCAGTCGGTGACTTTATTAAACATTTAAAATGTTCAAAGGAGGAAACGCGTTCAGCTCGGCTGCAGTGTGTCCGATAATGGATGCTGTGACATTAGCGCGCCTGCTAACGTTAGCCCGCTGGTTTGATTCCCGGCCGATCCGAGGCCCAGCGGCTCGCTTATAACCAGGTCCAGCACCTGGTGTGAGCCGACAGGTGAGAGCGGGTGTGAATATTACGGAAGCACAGCTGGGGACGGTTCCGGTCAGGACTTGAACCGATGACCTTGTCTCTCTCAGGAGAACAGCAGGAGCTCCCGGATGTTCGGAGGGAAACACGCCGAGAATTAGACGCGTTCCGCGGATCGTTCAGCCTCGTGCGACGGTGTCAGAAACCCACCTGTACGCATCCAGCTGAGCCGCCCGGAGGCCCAACAGGCTGGCTGGCTGTCAGCATCACGCCCACCTCCGCCCTCCCTCCCCTGCATCACCGTGTCCGCTGCCCTAAAGGCTCGGGTCTGTTTTCAAACCTGAATTTGCTGAACCGGTCCGGGTCGGACTCGAACATGTCCCGCATGTTGAGGGTGCCGGCGTTGGCTTTGTACCACTGCTCCAGCTTCCGGTAGTTTGGGTCGTTAGTCAGCGCCATGATGGGGGTCTGTGGTGGTTCGTGGTGTTCCTGCGGCCTCTGAGGTGCTGGACTGGACTCTGTGTGGCGCTGAGGAGGAGATAAAGTCGGCCTGACGGAGGTGGGCAGACCGGCCTGCACCAATGGCTGCCGAGACCCCGCCCCAGGGCACGGACACCACCTCATACACAGTTTGGAGGCAGATTAGTGCCTGAACTATATTCTATGGAGCGTTACTGCGCACGTTCGACGTAAGTGTATGGAGGCAGATTAGTGCCTGAACTATTTCCTATGGAGCGTTACTGCGCACGTTCGACGTAAGTGTATGGAGGCAGATTAGTGCCCATACTGTAGGTTAACTGCGCATGCTCGATACAAGTTTTTTTCCCTCTCTTTATTGAAAATATCAAGATTTACTTTGTTCAGCTATTTACCTCAGTTGGGAAGTGTTTTAGTGTCATGTATTTGTGCTTTAGGACCTTTCAGCATTTTTAAGGATTTTATATATAGTTTAAAATAATAAAAAACAACAAATTTGGGAGATGACTTCACAATTCTACATTTGTGATTTAAAAATTTAGCTAGACAATACAATTGTATTAGTACAGAGCTCATCACCCTTGCTTTGCAATATCAATCCCAATGTTATGTTGTCTCTGGAGATAGAGGTTGGGAATGAGGATCATTTATGTATATCACACCAAAATGTCTGTATCACATTACAGAAAAACACATCATCTATGCCAACGCGAAGTCTCAGTAATTCTTTAGAGGGGTAAATGTTGTTCATTACTTTGAAGTGTGTTTCTTTCACTTTGGGGGGTATAGGGAGTGTTAGATACATTGTTCTTAATATTTTCAAATTTTTGTAGGATGTTGTTTTTATTTTGTCTTTCAGGGTAAAGGTATTCAGTAAAACAATTTCTAATAAAGTGGTTAGTGCATTTTCCATCCAGAACAAAGATCCCTTGAATTGATAGTGGGGCCAATTGTGGTTGTATTGGATGATATGCCAAAATGTTTCTTGTTAGAAAGACAAATTCTTGGGGTAGAGCTGTATGTAATTTAGTAAAGTCTGATGTTAAGGGTTTGAAATTATGTTTGATGCAAAATTGTTCATAATTTAAAAAATGTCCATTAGTATCCATTAAGTCAGCTATGGACCATATATTTCTCCCATACAAATCTTCAAAAAACAGCGGGGTACAGAGGTGTGGGGTGAGAAGTTATGTACATACAAGAGTATTTGTCTGTGAATGATGATATAGGTAATTTGTCAACATTAAAGTCCACTCTAAGAAGAAATTCTAATCCTCCAATTTTCTTGAATAATTCATTTGGAATACAAAACCAAAAGGAGTTGCTGTGTTTGATTAAAGATTTTAACAAATTTGTTTTTAAGGTTCCATTAAGGCAATAAAAATAACTTTGTTGTAGAATTGTCTTTATTTATATTAAGTGATTCAGATTTTTTTTAGCTTAAACTTTTTTGGACAATGCACATTTGTTTCTTTTATCTTGAAATTGCATTGCATGTTGTCCCCAGTGTCCACAGTGTAAATGACACCCATGAAATGAATACAATATTTGTGCACTACGAACTCTTAAGGGGTGAAAAAATACTACAAAAATACTAACAAATTGTGTGGTATGAGTTGCTGCAATTAGTTGCACCTTGACTAGACAAGGTAAAGTAATATAATGCTAATTGCTTCAGTGATTATTCATCCTGTTCTG
This sequence comes from Micropterus salmoides, assembly GCF_014851395.1. Lineage (NCBI taxonomy): Eukaryota > Metazoa > Chordata > Actinopteri > Centrarchiformes > Centrarchidae > Micropterus > Micropterus salmoides. The sequence goes on along the minus strand of NW_024044570.1, from coordinate 3,587,825 downwards.
TTTTTCTAAAGCATCTAAAGGCTGCTTGAAGTGGAGAATTAAGTTTAATGTGCGTTAGTTTGATGTTTCCATTCACATAACGTTACCCTACAACAGTAGTAGTCTCATGCACACCTGTCTCTCTGTTGTAACATCAACTGACCAGTAACCTGCAGCTGGTCTTGCAGCTCTGCTGTTCCATCAGCGCTCCCCACAGTGTGACAGGTGTTGTGCCGAATTCCGCCTGCCTGCCGAGAACTGCGCGCACCTCGCAGGTGCTAAAGGTAATTTATGCTGAGAAACGAGGTGGATGCAAATCTCGGCAGGTAGCCTAAAAGATTTGATCTGCCGGATCATGCATCCACCTCTTTAGGTCCTTGTCAGACACTTTGCAGCGCTCATTGATCAAACATCGTTATCACCACATATATTTACTGAATGTCAAGGAATAGTACTTCTACTAAGTGTATTAAAATATTAAAGACTCTAATAAACGTTCATAAAATATATACTTCGAATCATTTATCACCATTGATGAAGCCCACAAAGACTATTATAGCGTTTAAAAGCATTATTTGGATGCAATTCTCGACAGGAAGGCAAAACTCGGCACAACACTTGTTGCGCAAACCTCAGCGCCACCGCGCTCGGCCTCGTCCGCCAACTTGTTCGTATCTCTGGCTTTCTGAATTTCAGACACTCGCCCAGTCTGAGTGGTGGATAGATGTTAGTAGCCCGTCAGAGACCTTTTCTTTTCTAACAACTGACTCATTCGCGCAGAGTTTGGATGCCAGAGGCTCGTGCACCGCGAACACTTCACAGTCCAGAGCGTAAAGTTGAACACTGACGTAAAGAGGAACGTGTACCTGTGCTGCCGTGTGACATCAGTCACACCACATACAGGATATTATAAAGTCCCACACACACACAAAGTATTCATTTGTGACGTTACAGCATAATTACAAAAGGACGAAAACGAAATTTAAGACTTTTTTAATACTTTCAAGACCCCGCGGCTACCCTGTTTATGTTAACTGCGCATGCTCGATATGGGTGTATGGAGGCAGAATAGTGCCCATACTACAGATCCAGAGGATATGATTACGGACATAAAGTTGGATTATTTGTACAATAACTTGATACTCGCTAACTATTTGTTACACAAAACGTAAAAACACTCCATGTTCACTACATTTGTGAAAGAATTTTTATTTAGATTCACTGAAACCGATTAGATCCAGAAGGCCTGATTGTTTTGTGGTCTATCATTTAATTTGACCTCAGAGAGAAGCTGAAACAGTTTTCTTCCCTTTAAAAAATGTAGAGGTGACCTAATGTGTGTGAGGTGGTGTTTCAATGACTGACTTGTTTCCATGTCCTGATGAAACATCAACACACTTTGTAGGCACCTGTAATGAAAACAGGAGTTATATATTATTATTATATATATTCCACATCTGAGGAGAACAGAGGAGACGGAGGCCGACACAAACTAATGAACAAGTTTTTTTATTTGCTCTTAATAAAAACCCCGGGCCGCTGAGGCCCACAGAGGAGGACGCCATGCCGGGTCCAAAGACATGTGGACTCCAGAGTGTTTACAGGAGGCGGAGAACAAACGCGCCCCCGGCCTCCTGCTGCTGCTCCAACCATCCCGTCAGTTATTGCATCGACAACCGTCATTCTTTATCCAAACAGTTCTGTTTGCACCCAGTGTGGTGAGATTTGAGCAACATGTAGTGTTGTGAGCGTTTTTATACAACACCGGTCCAAACCAGACCTGAACTTCTAACTTCTTTTAAATACCCCCCCACCCCTCCAATCAGACTCTGCTCTCAGGAACCTGACATGTGCCTCAAACTTTGTAATTATTCACTTTAAGTCTAATAATGAGTGCGTTTATTCAACAGGCAGGGCCGGATCAACACACCGGGGGCCCCAACTGACTGACCCCTGACATTTATTTATTTTAACGCACCATGTGAGGCCAATATCAACTGATGTAGGAGCTTTAAGGCCCTCGGAGGGTCGGGGGCCCCGGCACGTAATCCAGACCCGCGGTTTAAACAAGAATTTTCTTTCCAGCTCTGACGTGCAAACACACCTGAAGAGTCGAGAACCACAGCGGTCTGTAACTGAGCCAGTTCCCCCACGAAAGAAACAAACCCAGACGGCGGTCCCGGGCCCCCGGACCGCGGTGGTGGATCAGTTTGTTAGAAGCTTTGAGCCACATCTGACAGTTTAACTTTCTGGGCTGAAAACATTCAGAGCTTAATGCTTCGTTTAATAAATTAAGACACTGATCCATCATTAAAAAGTTTTCAAACCCAAAGTAAAATTATTTAACCTTCTCTCCTCACTGTGTCTTTAAATGATGAACTGTTGATTTTAAAATAGTTTCCTCTCCTTATTTTCTGTCTCACATTTCGTTTGCTGCTTTAAGATTTTAAATTTCCATCCCGATCGTAGTTATAAAGAATGAGACTGAACAGCTTTAAGAGAAAATAAGTAAACATTCAGCTCTTTATCAGTGTTTTTATTTGAGCACATCATAGTTAAACTGACTGGTGAAACACTCCACCTTGTCTGGTTGGATGCAACTCAAAGCTCCCAAAGACTCTCAGCAGTTAAACTAATGGCTTCAGTGTCTCAATGCAAAGCTTCTATAACAGAGAGGAAACTCACCCAAGGTCAGTTCAAGGTTTTAAAGTCATGTGCACTCCAGTTCAGCAGCAGCAACACTGATTTCTCTAATCTTTGATGTGACGTTAGCCGTTAGCCTCTCGCATCAAGACAAATCTCATTTCAATTTATTTCCTGAGCACAACTAAAGTACTTTAGAGGAGGCTCTGCGTGTCAGCGGTCATTCCCTCGTTCCGGAGTCGAAGCCATTTAGTCGATAGTGTTTACAGGAACAAACCCGGGTCAACACAGATCTTCATTTCACTTCTGTAACCTGTTAACCTGCTGCAAGTGACAAAGACACTGAAGCAAAACAGCAGGAAACAAACAGACAGGCTGAGCGCTCCGTGTTTGACCCCAGGTCTGCATCAACGGCCCCCCTGAAATCTCCATCTGTCAGTTACAAAGTCTCCGTTAGCTGAAGACCACCTCAGGAACGGAAAACAGCATCTCATCTGCATAAGTTTGTAAGTACATAAATCATGCCATGCCAGGCCAGGATGTCGTCGGATTATTCAGCCATAATTTATCAGACCCGATCCTTCATAAAAGTATGAATATTGCTAGAAAACTATGTTGCTACACGCACAGCTAGCACGCTCTCTATGCACAGCTGACATCACTTCCTGTAGCTTCAGCGGGCCGTCGACCACCATGCAGTGCTGCGGGATAAAGGTAGTGGCGTCGAGGTCGAGTGAACTGTAAGAGGTGGGCTGCTGAGCCTGGCTCGCGGTATAAATTAGTGTGTCTCGTGAAGCAGCCCGACAAACAACTCTAAGTAATAACATCTGCAGGAACGGCTGAGAAAAGTGCAAACGGCTTCAGATATGGAAGCTCTAAAATGCCAATAATAATAATAATAATAATAATAATAATAAGAGATAAAACAGTTATGTGTCAACGAAAGAATGATTTAGCTTTTTGTCTTTAATAACAGATTATTTTATTTTGAAGTTAGAAAACAAAAAAGTGAGATGTGTGTTTTACTGTCCAGCAGCTAAGACGGTGTATTAAAGTACTACAAAAGTGTTCTCTGCTCAGGTTCTCGTCTCTGAAACTTCAGTCCTGGCAGGTCTGTGCTGCTCTCTGCTGGTCCACACTGAATCTTCACTGTTCTTTTTTTGATTTAACGCGGAAAACGCTTCAGCTATTAAAGACAAACCACTAAAAAAACTACTCTCCTGTTAACGTGTTTTTCAGTAAATGCACATAGAAGTGTTTTCTAGTTTAGTTAGTTTGACTTGCTTTCCTGTCAGATCTTCCGTACGGGCCCGGCCGATCTGCCAGGAAGCGCCGCAGCTCAAACTAACCGAAGCTCATCAACCAAGTAAATCACATAAAGCATAAGACGAAAAGGAAGCGACTGAAATCTGACCTATGACCTCTCTCTGCTCGTACACCGGGAGTAAAAACTACCACAAGAACGAGCCCAGTACACGTGTGGAGATCTACCGGCAGCGTTAGGACGAGACGGCGAGGAACGTCTGAAGTAAACAGTCAAACGGAAAGCGGCGACGCGACGGCGAGCGGCCGACTACACCACAGGATGAACGTCTAAGCAATAGTAGAAAAATACATGTTAGAAAGGTGACAGGTGAACTGAACCCACCCCCCAGAGTAAAGCTACGTCAGATCCAGGTTCGGGAAAGGGGAACATCGTTGAAAAACTAAAGAAATGACTCACACCCCTCTGAAATATGACATTTATACATAATTATTTTGAAGAGATCTGGACTTTTTAAAGTGTTTCTCTGATAAACTGCGCTGTCGTATCGCAGCAGTCTAAACCAGTGCTGGTGACAAACATACAACTAGCAGACAATCTTCATTATTTTCGTTTTCCACTGCAGAAGCTCCACCTTCCTGCAGCTCCTTCCTCCCGCTGAGACTACGCAGCCACTTTGTTGTCCTTCTGGAAGAAAAGGACAAAAAATTAAAAAAATTAAACAACAACAGCAGACACTTAGGTTAAAAAACAACTGTCTGTTTCAGAGAGGAAATATTCTGCCGCTTTAGGTTTATCAACACTTTGAGTATAATCTTAATGCAGATTGTCAGAACACAGAACAGCAGCTGTTTAACCCATTAACAGGTCATTTATCAACATTTATCCCTGTGAATTAAATATTCTTTGGTTTTGTGTCGAGTTACTTAAAGAGGAACCTAATAACTAAATAATTGTTGGCCCCAGCAGAAGTAATTTTCCAGGAAAACTCCCACGCCCCCGAACCTGCTCACACATCTGCCTACAGAGTTTCATCCTGGGCTCAAATGAACGCAAATAAATATAAAATTTCAGAATCATGGTTTACAAAAACACTAAACATGTAGTAGATGGGCTAAACCATCAAAAACCTTCTATGACTAATTTCTTCAGGACTGGATATTAAATATAATGAATCTTTTAATGTTTGTGCACCGCAGGTCCAAAGGTTTTAGAGCAGCCGCCATGTTTGTAGTTCTTCTGAAAAACCTTAAAAATGGTCCAAAGTTAAAATCAACGTTTCGACATATTTCCGATATATAAAGAGATCTACAGTTTTCAGGGATCAGTAATGAGTTAAAAGTAGAGGAAGGAGAGGAAAAGCAGCCTGTTCATCCACCTCAGAAGCTTTATTTTATATACGATCTTAATGAAGGCAGACAGAGCAGCTGGGCTTCGGTTGATCCTACAGTGAAACAAACTTCTTCATTTAATTGTTCATTTTAGATCTGAAAATGTTGGAAACGTTGTTTTTAAACTTTGGACTGTTTAAGAACTACAAACATGGCGGCTGCTCTAACACTGCTGACCGGCAGTGTGGATTTGGAGCAGGTTTACAGAGCGTGTGAATCAGCTCTTACCCTGTACGCTGATAGGTCGGCAAACTCCCGGCCGGCCTGGTTTCCTCTGTAGCCCCCCCTGAAGCCGCCTCCTCCTAGTGGCGGACCGAAGGACCCTCGGCTTGCCGAACGACCCCGACCTCCGCGGAAGCCCATACCGCCGCGTCCACGGTAACCGCCGCGCCCTCGGCCCTGACGGAGGGGGATGCCGAACGTCTCGGCGTTCATCCTCCTCTCCTCCGCCCAGGTCTGCCTCCGCTCCCTGCAGGAGGAGGAAACAGCACAGAGATGAGGAGCAGCTACAGACGGGGGGGGCAGACCTACGAGACTGGAATGAACACTGACCTGGGGAAGACCGAGCCGCCGGACTTGTCGTTGGCTTTCCTGGAGAGAAGAAAAACAGACACGTTACTGAAGGAAGCAGCTGGCGTCCGGCTGGAGCTCGCGGAGGTTCGGTTAAAAGGCCGAGCTCGGTGTCCTCCTACCTGGTGTCGTCGCAGGAGATGTTGTCGAAGAAAGACTTGGACTTGTCGTAGTAGCAGTTGGGGCCGAGCGGGTCGCACTCCTCGTCGGCGTTCCCCTCGCTGTTCTGCGTTTCCACGTTCGAGTCAACCTTCTCCTCTCCGTTCACCGCCTTCTCGTCTGAGTGTTGACAGAACGAACACAGTCATAGGAGCTCAGAGACACAAACTGCCAACCCAAACAGGCAGACTCTCAACGACCCACTTCGCCCATCTCGTTGTACATGTTTATTTCTTTTTCTGTCACAGCGTTTCCGAGTCGTAGCCGCCGTGTTCTTTACGCTGCTGTTACACGTGCCAGGTAGATGCCCTCTGAAGAACGAGCACAGGGAGCGAGTTAAAGGCGCGTGCAGACTAGTCTCGAAGGCGATCACGCGACGTGACTGGTCTGTGACAGGACGTCTACACGAGCTGACAACGTTTCGTTTATAAAACTGTGCGTAGAAACCTCACTAAAAGTGTCCGTGCGCCTCTGCCCCTCTAAAACTGATCTGCAGGACGGGGCCCCCGTCTGAGTAGTGACTGGCTAGTCGCTGGCTGGAGGGGGCCACACAGACCGGACGACCCTGAAGTACTGATCTGGATACCCCCGAAAAGAGAGGAAACCAAATGACTTCCTCTGAGTTTAAACATTTATTTCTACGCACAGTCGGCTCACTGAACGAACCTGCTGACGAGTTAAAGAAAGACGACTTGTTGGAAATGATATAAAATAGTTTTTTTATTTTCCATAACGTGTTTTTACAAGCAGCGCGTCACATCCACACGCTGGCGCTCAGCGTTTGGTTCCATAAGGAAACCAACATCTGATAACAAGATATGAAACTCTGCTATTTGCTCGACTGACGCACTGAAAACAGCATCAGTTTAAATGTAATTTGTCTCCTGTTCACCTTATTTAGGAGAATAAATTAAGTATTAATTAATATGACTCCTGATTAAACTGTCCAACAGAATCTCCGTTTGTGTTTTCTGATCCTGAATCTGGATCTTTTTGTGGCTGCAAATGATCTTAATGATGATTTTTTGCCACTTCAGGGAGAATCAGTCAAACGGCTGTTTGTTTATTCAGAAAGGCTTTAAGCCTGGAATACTCAGAGGGAATATCTGGATTTATTTTACACAGCAGTAGGCCTCTTCATTTCAAACCGTTTCATCCTTCTGCCATGTGAGGCGCCGTTTCTCTTCTCGTGTGCATGATTCAGAGTTTACTTACAGGACGCACGGTTTGGTTTTATAGATCACAACCTTTGCTTGGGAAGTGGCGTCCGCACGTTTCCAGCCCTGTTTAGTTCGTACGCACCGTTTAGAAATGAGGCCCCTGGTTTTGTAAAGAAAAAACAGGTGAAAAGTGACACAGGAAGTAATCTGGAAACAGGACTTGGTTCTTGTTATGAAGCTGAACATTATAAAGACAAAGAGTCTGGATCAGCGTGCTCTGATTGGCTGGATGTGGAGATATTTAGCGTGCTAGAAATCTGTCTGGCGTCGGCGAGCTGTTCAAAGCTGGTTTGCCCCCGATCCCAGCCGGAAGGTCGGTGAGCTCGAATGGCGAATCGGGCTTAAACTGGTGTGGTGTGAACTGGGCTCGAGCGTCGCGTGCTCACACGGCGTGCCAGTGAGAATAGTCTGTTGATAACGGTTGTTTATAATTCGCATCACGCCGCTGCTGAATGATTCCAGAGGAAACGCTGCCTGATTAAAAGGAGCTTTGGCTCAACTCACCGTGGGCAGTTTGAACGTTAACAAAGCCTAACTTCCCTCCACGCTGCCTGCACCCTACGTACAGCTGAGGCTGATGGGAACGTCATCCGTTCTGCAGGCGTTTGGGTGGCGAGAGCAGCCAGAAACAGAGCGACATGCTAGTGTGGCTTAATTACCTTTGAGCTTCAGCTTGCTCTGAAACTCCCTGTCGATCTCCTCCTTGTTGAACTGGGCGTTGGCGCTCTCGAAGTCAAAGTCTTTCTCAAACTTCATGGGTCCATCCCGGCGGACGTTGAAGCGCCCCCTGCCGCGGTGTCCGCCCCCTCGCCCACGCCGGTTAGCCGGAGCACCGGCAGCCACTGAATGACAGGATTAAAAAATAAATAATTAAAACACGTCAGCTGTCAAAACAAACAGTGTCTCACGAGCGAACCAGAGCGCACATCCACTGTCGGGCTTCAGGCGGCACACAGAAGTAAAGGTCACATCACACATGGAGGAAATGCAGCAAGTCATTCAGAGGGCACGAAAACAGCCAGACGTGCACTGACACGAACAGCACGTCAATCTGCACACACCGACAAAGAAGAACAGGATGGTCAGGCGGTGGGAGGGCATGAGAGCGAGGCTCCCCTGTCCCAGAGGAGAGCTGGGCAGGCATGCGGAGTCTGAATGGGCTGATGGTTCAGAGGAGGGATTAACCTGAGGCACGTTTACCCGGGTCCCTGCCTTCGCCTCGCGCCTGCTCAGCCTCTGGTTTGGGGGCTTTCGGGGCATCTGGGCCTGGAACAGCAGAGTCTTTTGGTCAGAGAGAAAAGTGGTGGAAACTAGTCTGCCACCTTCAGACCAACTGGTTTTAAATGTGGGACTAAAAGATGAGCCGACTTCACGGCTGCGCTCAGAGCAGAACAATCACCATCGCGTAAAAGGAAAATTTGTTTGTTCGTCTGTAAATGTGTTTGCGCTTCGATAACCCTCTCAGAGATCCTGCTGTGCTCACAAACCTTTGGACGCTCGCTTCACTGTGTGACCCTTTGGCCAATCAGAAAACTGGTTGTTGTTTTTTTACTTTTAATGGGCAACTATAACAGGTTTTACACTTCCTGTGAAATAATAATCACATAATAATCCAGTTAATCTCATCTCCACACTGTTTATATGTTGTGTCTCGTGCGTATCCTTGCGCTGAGTTCACAAAGTCAGACGCAGTTTGATAAATTACGTTGTATGTGGCGCTCGTGGCGCCCAGTTCAGACTTGACAGCCTGTCTTCAGGTCTTTTTGTCTTTGTGGAGAGAGAAACTGTAACCTGCCTGTCAGCTGCTCTGTGACCTTTCCTTTACCGTAAAGGCTCCATTATGTGTGCACTCCAGATTTAGGTGCAGCTAGCTTAGCGTGTTCGCACCAACGAGTGGCAGAAACCCTCAGAGCTGTTCAGAACTTTAGCTAGCGTCAGCGTACTGACGGCAGCGGCACAAAACACGAGAAAAAATATCTTCTGTTCATTTTGAAGCCGCTGTAATCTCTGTAATACACGGGAAACACTGCTAGAGAAATAATTGTTCTGACTTCAAACTTCATTTTATATTTGAGCTGCGCAGTAACAAAGGGGTCATCATGGGGACGACAAATACATTTACTGAGTTCAGGCTGAATCTGCGTTTCGCTCTCAGGAGAGTCCACACAGGACAGCGGCACAGGTGACTGCCGGTCTGAGGTCTCACCTGAGTGGCTGAAGATGGCGTGGGGGAGCCCTGCGTTGGGAGCCCTGTCTGCGGCGGCGATGTGCGAGGAGGAGATGGTTCGGGGGGCAGACCAGCCCTGGCCGCCACGGCCACCCCTGACAGGCTCGCCCCTCCTCGTGTCCACGCCATCCTGGTGCTGGACCTTCTGGCTGCTCTGAGCGGCGGTGGACGGGGCCGTGCGACCCTGAGGGGGGCTCCTGCGCCCCAGGCCGGGGGCCGGAGCCGTGGCGGTGGGGGCATTTTGGATCACCTGCTCCAGGGCGGGGCTCTTCCGCAGAGGGTCCAGGCTGGGGCTGCTGCGGCCTGGAGGAAAACCAGAGGTCAGTGTTAGTGGTCCCGAACTAAACCCGATCACTGACTGGACCTGCACCCGGACAGGTCAGTCCTGCTGCTCCAAGGGAAACTATAAACCAGCTGGGCTCATTTCCGCCACACAAACTACAGCAGGCAGGAGCTGCACCTCAGGAGCCAGTCTGGGCTGATCCATTAAACCGTGGTGACCGGCCCGGGATGAGGAGGTCACTGTACTGGCTTTAAAAGCAGCTGTTTCAAGAGTCCACCTACAGGTTTCATACCTTCGGTTACGAGGGTACCCAGAGGCCGCGAGTCAGAGGACAGAGCGGGGCCCCCAGCGCTGCTCTGAGACTGGGTGGAGGCGGTGCTTGTGATGTTCACAAAGGAGATCACCTGACCGAGGAGGACTGACAGACACCTCAAACACAACACCACTAGTTTTGTCACGTTGCTGACTACTGGGCATGTAGCGGAGGAAAGTTACGGCCTCGACCGTTTGAAGTCACACAGACGCCATGGACCGACCCTCCACGGTTTCTATGGCATGCTTTACGTGGTCCCAGAGCCACAGAGAGACCCTGAACCCTTGGATATCATGCCCAGCTGAGTCCCTGCTCCCACAGTCAGACCCATAAAACGGGCTGAAGCCAAACTGTTGTGCTTACCGACACCGACTGGTCCAAACTGAGGGGAAACCAGGGGGCTGGCGCTGAACTGGTTATAGGCAGGAACTGGAGCCCGGTTGAAGAGGCCGTAGGAACCAGCAGACTGGAAGGGGGTCGGGGCGGCGGCAGCTGAAGACGAGGAGCTGGTGCTCATGGACGACTGAGGAGGAAGTCAGAGCTGGTTAACGTTAAAGACAGGAAGACCAAACATCGCGTCAGGCTCCAGGTGTGAAACGTACCTGGACGATAGCAGGGTCCTGAGGAAGAGAGCACGTGGGCTTCGGCGGCTCGCACACAGTCAGGTCCTTGATGTCGCTGCCTCTGAAGATGATGTACTCGAAGGTGTCATCTCGGGGCGGGATGGGCCGGTCGGTGGGGCGGTCCTCCGTGCCGAAGGAGCGCACTAGCAGGAGGAAGCAGACGTTAGCATCGCAGCAGGCGTGCAGCTCACGATTAATCTGTCAACTAGTTATTTGGTCTGTCAGAAAAGCGCGTTTTCATGTTTCCCTTCGGCCCAACAGGACGTCCTCAAATATCTCGTTCTGTCCAACCAGCACAGATTCACTTTACTGTCAGAAAACATCCAAGAAGCTGGAATCGCTTTTCAAAAAAAGGTTTATTTAATAGTTGACAGCTAATTTTTATTTTTAATCAGAGTTATGTCACGATGTTTCTGTACAGATTTTAAAAACCCGCCGTCTGTGATCCCACAGGTTGACTGACGGCACAACATCTGTTTGCAGCATGTTGAATGAAGACGACAGCCGGCCAAATCATTGCACTACAAAATCAAATGCAAGCAGCGGCACATCACCTACTCAGATACAGGAGGCTGCTGCTGGGTTTAAAAAAAATAAAATAAACACACCCAAACAGTTTCTAATTCTTAAACTTAAATCTTTGAGTAATTGTTTTAAATGTGGACATTTCATCTTCTTCCATCATAACAAATCAAAGGTCTTTGGGTTTTGGACGACCGTCAGATCAACACGTGACATCTGAAGACGTCATCTCCCAAAGGTGACATGTTGTGTTGTTTGTATCGGGTGGCGATGGTTCAGTGGAGACACATGTCTTTGGTGTGAGACCCGGGTTTGATTCCCCACTGTGACCCATCCACCTGTGTGCCCCTGAGCAAGACAAGTAAGTGGCTTTGGATAAAAGCTTCAGCTAAATGAACAAAGATATTCAGTTTATTGTGAGAAGCAGGAAACACTCTGAGTTGAATCGCGAGTCTGCCTACAGACTGCAACCTCGCGCACAGATAGATCGATATATTATAGATTTAAGTACTCCATGTATGTACAGACAGCCTCGTGTAGCCGACGCTTCACCTGTCCGCTCACCGGGGGATAAAAAAGCTGCTCTGATGAAGTTTCACTGAATAGTTTCTGTCCTAATCTGCTGTGAGTGAACAGGTGAGCTGTACGGCAGGTGTTCAGCCTCCTAAATCCGCCTCGTGAGGAAGTGAAACGGAAAACTTGGCGGTTGGTTTGTTTTTGGTTTGCACTAACACAGCTAAGCCGACGTGCTAACGTTAGCTGCCAGGAGGGAGAAGCTGACTCACGTCTCAGAGTTTAACATTTATCCTGCCTAAATTAGATTTACAGGCGGCTCAAACGTTGTTTCCTTTCCGGTAATAAATCACTTCGTAACGTTTCGGTTAGCTTTATTAGCTGTTAGCTTTAGACCGCTTCCTAGCTTACTGCTTGATAAGCCTAGCTAGCATCAACCTGTTAACTTTTTGCTAGCAAGCTAACTCTAGCCACATGGATCACGTTATTGGTGTGGTCCGGGTCTGGGTTAATCCTGCACCTGGTACGTCCGGGACCAGATCGCATGTTGTCTGAGACGTGTCAGAGACGGCGGCAGCTGACGCTAGCTGGTGTTAGCATTAGCCGGCTAGCTGCGGTACCTTTAGCAAGTGCGACGGTGGAGTTCTCGGTGTCGATGGTGTACAGGATCCCTTCGTAGCGGATCTCGGCCTTCGAGATCAGGCTGATCTTGCTGCCCAGGTAGGGCGTCCCGCCGCTCATGGTGTCTCCTGGAGCTCTGCAGTCCGAGCAGGGAACAGGATGGGGGCTCCTCCGGACCGTGAGGGTACCTGCGCTGATTCTACTCGCAGTTTATTTTCCGCCAACTCGCGCGTCTCGCCGCTACAACATGGCTACCTGCTCCTCCTCCTCCATGGACTGGCTCTGAGCGCGGGGGCTAACGGGAACTCGTAATATCGCGCGATTACGCTGCGCCGTGAGATCTAGATCTGTGCAGGATAGAAGACATCTGTCGGTTCAGAAATCAGACTTAATTGATCCCTGGGAGGAAATTCCTTGTTGTGTATTGCTCACTTACATAGCAAGATAAAAGGGAAGTAAATAACAAAATACACAAATGTAAACATAAAGGAGCAGTACTTGAGTAAATGTCTGTTTTTTTCCCCTAATGATTGGTCTCATTAATTAATCAAAGATATTACTCACATCACAACAAAGCTTTAAAAGCTAAATTTATACATACAGAAAAAAAACATTTTCAATTAAAGCTTCTTAAATATGCAGCATTTCCTCATTAACTGTGTGTTGATTTGCAGATCACACACATTGCTTTTCTCCACATAGTTACAGATAAAATGAAAAACCTCTGTAAACGTCTCGCTGTGAGAAACAGTGTTTAAAATGAACTGAAGGGCAGAAACAGGCTGTTAGAAGTTAAAGATTAGTTAACATTAGAAACACACTTGGTGTAAAAACGACGGTCACATGAACACCCGTCTTACAGATATCTGATTTACACACTATACAAACGATATGTGACTCAACATGCAGAGTTTTAAGAAGAACAGTCGAAACATGTTAAATTCTAACAGAGATCAAATTTACTGGCTCTGCAGTCGTAAATAAACAACAAATAAAGATTTTAAATGTTATTCCAGATTGTTTGGTTTGTTTTATGAAAGTTTGGTGATAATCGCTGCAAACTAATTTGGAATCTGATTTCAGACAGTATTGCTCCAATCCATAAAACTTCCAACAGTTCATTGCCAGTGAGTTTACCTGCAGCACACACCTGAACCAGGACCTGTACCTGTACTTGTACCTGTAGCTGGACCGGAACCTGGACTTGTACCTGTAGCTGGACCTGGACTTGGACGTGGACCTGTAGCTGGACCGGAACCTGGACTTGTACCTGTAGCTGGACCGGAACCTGGAATTGTAGCTGGACCTGGACCTGGACCTGTACTTGGACGTGGACCTGTAGCTGGACCGGAACCTGGACTTGTACCTGTAGCTGGACCGGAACCTGGAATTGTAGCTGGACCTGGACCTGGACCTGTACTTGGACGTGGACCTGTAGCTGGACCGGAACCTGTATTTGTACCTGGAGCTGGACCGGAACCTGGAATTGTAGCTGGACCTGGACCTGGACCTGTACTTGGACGTGGACCTGTAGCTGGACCTGTACCTGGACTTGTACCTGGCCCTGAACCTGGATCTGTAGCTGGACCTAGACCTGTACCTGTTCCTGGACTTGTAGCTGGACCTGAACCTGTACCTGTACTTGAACCTGGACCTGAAACTGGATCTGTGGCTGGACCTGGCGCCTCAGGTGATCTACGTGTTCTATTTCTATGCTCGAAAACAACACGGATCCTCCGCGCATGCGTACATTCTAAAATACGATTTGCACAACGGTCCGACATCAAAGATGGCGGGAGCCTCCGACCCACTGGAGGACATGCTCTTCACCGAGGTGGATGAGAAAGCAGTTAGCGACCTAGTTGGCTCTCTGGAATCACAACTGGGCGACCGAAAGGCTCCCGCGGCTTCTTATTCCGACGGGAAACGGGAGGCAGCTCCTCCGGCGGCCGGTCCGTTCTCAGGGAAAGTGCGCGATCCGGTGGGGTCTCTGGATCCGCCGCAACAAGGGCATCCGAAAGCGGGTTTAGACCAGGAACCGGGCGCTAATGAGCCGCTCTCCGGTAAAGCCCTCGCCTCCTCTACCTCCTCTACGGCCGCCGCCGGGGCCGTGATACCCGCCGGAGCTGGTCTGGGAACAGTTGGAGCTTCTCCTCCCGCGGTTCCTCCGGGACCCGGACCCGTAACTTTGACCACTCAGTCCGCGGCTGCTGTTAGCTTCCACCGGGCTGCCGTCCTGAGTCCGAGCGCGGCTCCCGCGGCGGAGGCGGTCAGGACCGGCTCTCCGGGATTACAAAGTTTAAACGGCAGCTCCGGAGCTGCAAAGTTGGTGAACTCTCCCGCTGCCCCCCCAGCAGCCGGGACCGGCACCGTGATAAGTTCTGTCAGCGCCGGCGGGTCCACCATCATCGCCTCCATGGCTTCACAGCCCACCTTTCCTGTACCTCAGTCCTCCGTGGCGTCTCCCGGCGTGGCTCTGCAGAGGCACCCGAGCCCGGTGGCCACCCAGAACGGGGTGGACCCTAAGGGGGTCCAGCTGGTGACCCAGGGCGCCCCAGCCTCCAGCTCTCAGGTCGTGAACCACAGCAACCCTCTGATGCACACCAAGATGCTGGTTCAGAGCCAGCCTGTGTCCGGGAACTCTGTGATCCTGGCAAGTACCCCTCCGCCTGCTGCAGTCCAGTCCCCCGTCAGCCAGACTCAGACCGGGACCAGTACAGCTGCTGTCACCCTGGCCGGGGGGAAGCCTGCGGTGAACGGGTTGGGCCAGCCTACGGTGGCCATGGTGAGGCCGCCGGGCGCCCCCGTGGTGGCCACCTCCATCCAGCAGCAGAGACCCGGGCTGGTGGCGAGCTCCCCCAGGCCGGCGGCTCCTCAACAGACTCTGGCGGTCCGACCTCAGCAGCAGACCACCATCCAGCTGCCCCCCGGGTTCAGCATGCCGCCTGGTGAGCAAACACAACAATGACCCGTTCACCTGAGACCGGGTCACCTGTTGGGTGTCACCGTAGACCCGGTTTGTTCCTCATGTGTTCCCAGACTCTCAACATCAGGTTCACCCAGGAGCTGGTTTAACATCACTTCCTGTTTCTGTGAAGGTTTTCCCACAGTCCTCAGTGACTCTAAACATCTGGATTAACATATTCAGTCTGCTGCAACACAAACACCAGTTTTAAGTTGTTTCCTATCTCCAGGTGGCGGATCCGTCTGAACGCGAGACAAACATGAGAGAGATGTTCGGTTTGTTCAAATGGAAACCTTTAAAATCTCCAGCGGCCATCTTTGTTTGTAGGAAACAGTCACAACTTAAACCTAGTCTGTGTTGCAGCAGATTAAATATTTTCTTTGAGGCTTCTGGGTCAGGATCTGAGGTCCTGTCAGAACCGCCTAGGACAGAATCCACTTTAACCATCAGAGCAGCTTCTTCTTCTACAACACATGCTCATAAACTACAGGTTGTAGTTTTCCTCAGTAATCTTACATTTGACTGTTGTGAAAAGACCAAACGGCATTCAGACAGATTAGATTTACAGAAAGTTTAATAAACTACAGTTAGATGAATCGGACTAAATGCATCAACGTGTTTTAGGTCTGAGGTCTTGGACCATTAACGTTCCCTGAAACTCTTGATGTCTGGCTCGGTATTCTTTAAGAACCGAGTTTAAGGGCTCACACATGCTGACCACAAACGCCACATAAAAGATCGATACATCACACACGGATCAATATCCATTCAGGGTCAGGCTGGAAATATTAAACCTGACTTCAGTTCAGCAGGAAGTGATGTTAAACCACCAGCTCTGTGAGAGACATGAACAAACTGGGACTAAAGGTTTTCACTGAGACAAAATGTTTAATCTGGGGCTAAAGGTGTTTACACTGGGGCTAAAGGTGTTTACAGTGGGGCTAAAGGTTTTTACTGTGGGGCTAAAGGTTTTTACTGTGGGGCTAAAGGTTTTTACTGTGGGGCTAAAGGTTTTTACTGTGGGGCTAAAGGTTTTTACTGTGGGGCTAAAGGTTTACAGTGGGGCTAAAGGTTTACACTGGTTTACACTGTGGCTAAAGGTTTTTATACTGGGGCTAAAGGTTTACAGTGAGGCTAAAGGTGTTTACAGTGGGGCTAAAGGTGTTTACAGTGGGGCTAAAGGTTTACACTGGTTTACACTGGTTTACACTGTGGCTAAAGGTTTTTATACTGGGGCTAAAGGTTTACAGTGAGGCTAAATGTTTACACTGGTTTACACTGGGGCTAAAGGTTTTTTACACTGGGGCTAAAGGTTTACAGTGAGGCTAAAGGTTTTTACTGTGGGGCTAAAGGTTTTTTACAGTGGGGCTAAAGGTTTACAGTGGGGCTAAAGGTTTACAGTGGGGCTAAAGGTTTACAGTGAGGCTAAAGGTTTACAGTGGGGCTAAAGGTTTTTACTGTGGGGCTAAAGGTTTACAGTGAGGCTAAAGGTTTTTACAGTGGGGCTAAAGGTTTACAGTGAGGCTAAAGGTTTTTACAGTGGGGCTAAAGGTTTACAGTGAGGCTAAAGGTTTTTACAGTGGGGCTAAAGGGGTTTACAGTGAGGCTAAAGGTTTACAGTGAGGCTAAAGGTTTACAGTGGGGCTAAAGGTTTACAGTGGGGCTAAAGGTTTACAGTGAGGCTAAAGTTTTTTACAGTGAGGCTAAAGGTTTTTACAGTGAGGCTAAAGGTTTACACCAGGACTAACTGGGACTTGTTGATCATTTTCCTGTTATTGTTAGAAATGACATGTATTTCTGTCAGATGAAGGTACTGACGCTGTTTCCTCATCCTCAGGTATGGTTCTGGTCCGGACGGAGACGGGTCAGCTGGTGATGGTCCCTCAGCAGGTTCTGGCCCAGGCTCAGGCCAAGACGCAGCAGGGCCAAACGGTGGCCAACATCACCCAGAGACCTGCAACGCCGACGGCCGGGGCCACCATCCGGGTCACTACGGCTACCACGGTGGGTCTGGTACACATCAGGGTCTGTGGTGCTGCATAGTTCTGATCCAAATGAAATGTTTCTTTGCTGAACTCTGCGGCGTTCTGTCAGCCTCAGCCTGCAGGTGTTGCAGCAGTTCACTGCACATGAGGGTGAAAGTTAGAGTGTGAATGTGAAGAAGTATTTTGGTGAGGGAAGAAGTTCCACTCTGTAACACCACTGGACAAATATTGATGACTTTACATAATTGTTGGGCTTTTTATAAACCAAAACATTAATCAACAGATTAATCGATGAATTGAAAATCAGCATTAGTTCTTTCCCAGACTAGAGAAGAAATAAATAAAATCAGCGGAAGTTTGTTTTTTTGTGTGTCCTTACATGAACTTTGAGCTTCAGAGCTGCTTATATTAAGACTTCCCATGATGCTTTGCGATTATAAACGGTGTACTTTTCCCTCCCTATTGTCTGCAGGCTCCTCAGACGGTCCGCCTGGCCTCCCCTGCTCAGACCAGAATGGTTCAGTCTCCCACCACCACGGTTCAGGTGTGTTTCAGCCTCGGCTCTCTACCTTCACCCGGCGAGGCGCTGCGTTGTCCCGTCAAACACGTGAAAGCACACGTCCCGATAGATGTGATTTGTAACGTGAACGCTGTATCTCTGCTGTCACCTGACGGCCATCATGATGAAAGACAACGATTAAAAAAAAGAGTTATTAAATCCTATCAGCTAATATTATAAACGTCTGATCACCTTCTGACTCATCAGATTTCCCCTGTACGACTCCTGAACACCGTTTAGAGCCGACATCAGTGAGGCCATATGAGGCAGGGCAGGACCCCCCCTCCCTCCCCTCCCTCCTTATAGCTGGTACACAGCAGCAGGAAAACCTTCAGGTCAGGGTTACAGGAGTGAACAAGCCCTGGTGCAGGAAATTAAAAATAATAAGTTTGAGAGACCGGTCCACAATAACAGACACAACAAAACGACTGAACTCTAAACAGGCCACCGATCTTTATATCAGTCCAAGAGATGTCCCCGGGGGACGTCGTCTTCCAGACTCCCTTCAGATCTCTTGAGCACAGACTGAAGTCGTTTTTCCATTTTCAACATATTTTATGAGCATTTATCACTTTAGGAAGGTTGATGGAAACAGCAAAATAAAAAAACTTCCACAATTTTGCAAAAAAGTTGTTCACATTTGAGTTGTTTTTGTTTTTAACTGGCTAAATTGGAGAAAGTTCTGACGTAGCGAACATTTACCTCAACTTGACTGATCAGCTGTTTCCACTGACCTTGTCCCAGTTTTCTGAGGTCCTTGATCCTGAGGTCCGTGGTCCTCAGGTCCGTGGTCCTCAGGTCCGTGGTCCTCAGGTCCGTGGTCCTCAGGTCCGTGGTTCTCAGGACCTTGATTCTCAGGTCCGTGGTCCTCAGGTCCGTGGTCCTCAGGTCTGTGGTCCTCAGGTCCGTGGTTCTCAGGTCCGTGGTTCTCAGGTCCTTGAGCCTGAGGTCCGTGGTCCTCAGGTCCTTGATCCGCAGGTCCGTGGTCCTCAGATCCGAGTGACTGGTTTAGTTTCTGGGCTGCAGCCTCTGCTTCTTGTTTATTCCTGCCATGTAAAACGCCACCTTTTGACTAAACTACGCTTTGTCTCACCTGGTTAATTCGCTCCAAAGCACCTCGCTACATCACATTCGCCCAGTCTTTTAAATTTGGACCTTGTGAGCTGTTGTTAGCCAGGTGACTCCAGGACTTCGTGGGCTCACGGCGGTCTCTGTAACCTGCGCCTCCATATCCAGCGGATATTTTCTATACAGTTTGTACTTCCAGCACCGAGTGTCAGATAAACATCACTGTTTGTGGTCATGTGTTAAAATATCTTATGTCTGGTGGTTTCTCTCCTTGATGGCGTTTGTCGTTTCCCAGAAGGCCATCACGGTGGCCCCCAGCGGAGCCGCGGTGCCGGTGAAAATGACCACCCCTCAGAAGGCCCAGACGGTGATAACAGCGGGTGGGGCGCCTGTCGCCAAGCCTGCCGGCGTCACGTCCAACCCCGTGAACAGCACGACGCCAGCCGCCACGCCCCCCGGCAGAGTCAACGTGGTGTCCCAGGTCGGTTACATTTCCAGACCGTTTCGGAGACGTCCAGCAGAACGTTGGCTCAGTAATGACCCTCCCTTTCCCCAACAGGAGATGCAGGAGAACGTGAAGAAATGCAAGAACTTCCTCGCCACGCTGATCAAGCTGGCGTCCCACAACTCGCCCTCCCCAGATACCTCCAAGAATGTGAAGGCCCTGGTGCAGGACCTGCTCGTAAGCGACCTCCTCCTGCAGGTTTCGTCCCGAGGGGTCGTTTTTACCTGCAGTCTAACCGCCTTGTGTTTGTTCAGGATGCGAAGATCGAGCCTGAGGAGTTCACCTCTCGGCTGCAGGCTGAGCTGAAGTCCTCCCCACAGCCCTACCTCATCCCCTTCCTCAAGGTACGGCTCGCAGTACAGGCTGCAGTACTACTAATACTACTGCAGTACTACTAATACCGCTACTACTGATACACGTCTGATCAACAGTCCAAAATCCAGAGTCATCATCTAAACCAGGATCTGCACCATGAAGGAGCTGAAACTGAGAAAATCATTTTAATGATTCATAATTAAAATAAATGCTGATTTATTTTGATTCAACTTATTCCACTTCTTCTGTTAGTATAAATACTGTGACTACTACTACGGCTGCTAGTATTAATTACACTACTACTACTGTTGCTACTGTGGTACTACTCTGCTGCTGTCAGACTACAAGTAGTACCATGAGTATCAGTACTCTTTCTGTTACTGCTACAGCTGTTGCACTAGTCTTTACAGAGTAACTGCCAGAAGGACTTTTTAAATACAAACGTATAATTCCTCCTTTTCAGTCATTGAAGATGTTATTAATATAATTCAGTGGCGTCTGCAGCTCCTCATCGAGCAGCAGCTCTATCACAGTCATAACAGATACACACAAAGGTACTTGTATGTTACTTCTACACATTTTAGAGGAAATGTTGTACTTTTTACTTCACTACATGAGTCTGAATCTGTAAAGTGACTCTGCCAGCTTATTAAAACAAAATATAATCCACTAACGAATTCTGATGTTTGATTCCGGATGAATCAGTTTAAGGATTGAAAGCTCCTCCGGCGGCGACGTTTAAGTGATGCGTGAGTAAATGTAATCCAGTAACAATGCTCTGTTCTTGTCACATGGCGCGGACTGCTGATCAGAAACTAATCAGTCACACGCCAACCGCCTTCAGGAGCAGAGGGGGTTTCTCGCTCAGCCGCCCTACATATCAATCTGCATAATGAGTACTTTGGAGTGTATTTCGATGCTGGTACTTTTACTGAAACTATTTTGACATTTATTTTACTCAAGTAGCACTGGTAGATTTACTTTACTCACCAGCCAAAGCAAAGGTCATGTATTTCCTGAGTATTTCTACGCTGTAGTATCTGTACTTCAGGCAGATCTGAGTACTTCCTGTCCACCCCTGATGCCATCTTGTCTTGTTGCTCCACAGAAAAGCCTCCCCGCCCTGCGTCAGTCTCTGCTCAGCAACCAGCAGTCTCTGGTGACGCCCACCCCCAGCACCTCCGCACCCCCGCTGGCTGCCCCCGGCTCCGTCACCACCGCCACCATCAGGCCGCGGCTGCCCGTCAGTCCGGCCGGCACGACCGTCAGACTGAACCCGCCCCATACAAACACTCTGGTACGACACTGAAACAGCCTGAGAGAAACACTGACGGTGTTTCATGTTCACTGAACATGAAACAGTGAGAAATCATCGCATGCTGCTGTAAAATGTGCCGTCGGCGTGGGCCTCAGACCCTGACCGGGTTTAAACTCTGTACTGCAACATTCAATTCATCCAGAACTTAAACTAACTCCCACGTTGTTCTATAAATCTGTCTTCCTCCCCAGTCTTCGGGCAGAGCTTTAGTCCAGACTGTTCAGACTCGAACGCCTGTTGTCTTCAACCAGACTCTCAGACATCAAGGTGAGTCCACAGTGCTGCTGTCGACCAATCGGTGGCAGCGATCTACCTTCTGGGCATCACAGCAAAGATTATTGGACTTTCTTTAACTTGGAATTTTCCAGAGTTGGGGGAAAACGTGCTGAAAGATGTTTTTCTTTTCAGGTACACTTGTAAGGGGACCCACACCCACTATAATCAGCAAAAGTCCTGTTTACCTGGCAGGCCAAGCCAATCAGAGGAAGCTGAGTGACCCGGGGGGCGGGACATTCAGGTAAAGTATAACCTCATTGGCAGGAATTTGTTTTGCACCTTTCAAACATAATTTGAAGAGTTTTGCACGAGACCAGTACCAAAATATTATATATATATTAATTTCAAATCTATTAAAACAGAATAAAATGAGGAAAGAAATGAAGATGGAATAAAAAATGATGGAGCAGGTCAGATAAAGGGAGCGCGGTCAGTGATCTCCAGACTGAAACTACATGCAGTTCACAGATCAGCCAGGAGAGGGCACCCTGTGAACACGGTGCTGAGAGACACTGGTGTCTGACAGACCGTCCACACACACTTACAAGTTCTGATCCAAACTTAGATTATCCACATCAAATGCATTCAGGACTTTATTTGTCTTAATGTACTCGTTACTGTTGGAGGCTTCAGTGATGCATCCTGGGATATATCAGATCTATAAAGGATACAGTTCTGATAAAAGCTCCATCCATATTTGTCATAATCAGGACACACAGTCCCACACGGCGAGGGACGGCTATCACTGGGAGTTTATTCATCTTTTATTTTCATCAGTACTTTATTAATGGGTATGGCAGGTTTATTTGTTCCTTTCTCAACAACAAGGCAGTTCATATTGCCGCGTCATGAAGTGGCGTTAAGACGAGATATAATAGAAACAAAAAAAAGACCCATATAAACAGGAAGAGGAGGTACGTCGCTGCCGTAACTAATTGACAGAATGAAATGTAAGAAAAGCAGAAAGATGTTTCACTGAAACCTGAACACAGTAACACCTTTTATCCCTGTGATCACAGCAGGATCTAAAATGTAATTAGAAATGTCTGCTGCTGTAATCCAGCTGCAGTCAGGTTGTGGTATGTTAGCCGGGAGGTACCGGAGAGGTGGGTGGGAGGTAACTTGGAGGAAGCTGTGAGGTAGATGGGATGTAGCGGAGAGGTGGGTGGGAGGTGGGTGGGAGGCGGCGGAGAGGTGGCTGGGAGGTGGTAGTGAGGTGGCGGCGGAGAGGTGGCTGGGAGGCGGCGGAGAGGTGGCTGGGAGGTGGTAGTGAGGTGGCGGCGGAGAGGTGGCTGGGAGGTGGTAGTGAGGTGGCGGCGGAGAGGTGGCTGGGAGGTGGCTGGGAGGTGGTAGTGAGGTGGCGGCGGAGAGGTGGCTGGGAGGTGGTAGTGAGGTGGCGGCGGAGAGGTGGCTGGGAGGCGGCGGAGAGGTGGCTGGGAGGTGGTAGTGAGGTAGCGGAAAAGTGGCTGGGAGGCGGCGGGGAGGTGGTAGTGAGGTGGCGGCGGAGAGGTGGCTGGGAGGTGGTAGTGAGGTGGCGGCGGAGAGGTGGCTGGGAGGTGGCTGGGAGGTGGTAGTGAGGTGGCGGCGGAGAGGTGGCTGGGAGGCGGCGGAGAGGTGGCTGGGAGGCGGCGGAGAGGTGGCTGGGAGGTGGTAGTGAGGTAGCGGAAAAGTGGCTGGGAGGCGGCGGGGAGGTGGTAGTGAGGTAGCGGAAAAGTGGCTGGGAGGCGGCGGAGAGGTGGTAGTGAGGTAGCGGAAAAGTGGCTGGGAGGCGGCAGAGAGGTGGCTGGGAGGTGGTAGTGAGGTAGCGGAAAAGTGGCTGGGAGGCGGCAGAGAGGTGGCTGGGAGGTGGTAGTGAGGTAGCGGAAAAGTGGCTGGGAGGCGGCTGGGAGGTGGCTGGGAGGTGGTAGTGAGGTAGCGGAAAAGTGGCTGGGAGGCGGCAGAGAGGTGGCTGGGAGGTGGTAGTGAGGTAGCGGAAAAGTGGCTGGGAGGCGGCGGAGAGGTGGTAGTGAGGTAGCGGAAAAGTGGCTGGGAGGTGGTAGTGAGGTAGCGGAAAAGTGGCTGGGAGGTGGTAGTGAGGTAGCGGAAAAGTGGCTGGGAGGTGGCTGGGAGGTGGTAGTGAGGTAGCGGAAAAGTGGCTGGGAGGCGGCGGAGAGGTGGCTGGGAGGTGGTAGTGAGGTAGCGGAAAAGTGGCTGGGAGGCGGCAGGGAGGTGGCTGGGAGGTGGTAGTGAGGTGGCGGCGGAGAGGTGGCTGGGAGGTGGTAGTGAGGTGGCGGCGGAGAGGTGGCTGGGAGGTGGCTGGGAGGTGGTAGTGAGGTGGCGGCGGAGAGGTGGCTGGGAGGTGGCTGGGAGGTGGTAGTGAGGTGGCGGCGGAGAGGTGGCTGGGAGGCGGCGGAGAGGTGGCTGGGAGGCGGCGGAGAGGTGGCTG
The DNA here is from genome assembly GCF_014851395.1 of Micropterus salmoides. Lineage (NCBI taxonomy): Eukaryota > Metazoa > Chordata > Actinopteri > Centrarchiformes > Centrarchidae > Micropterus > Micropterus salmoides. The sequence goes on along the minus strand of NW_024044570.1, from coordinate 3,564,081 downwards.
GGAGGTGGTAGTGAGGTAGCGGAAAAGTGGCTGGGAGGCGGCGGGGAGGTGGTAGTGAGGTAGCGGAAAAGTGGCTGGGAGGCGGCGGAGAGGTGGTAGTGAGGTAGCGGAAAAGTGGCTGGGAGGCGGCAGAGAGGTGGCTGGGAGGTGGTAGTGAGGTAGCGGAAAAGTGGCTGGGAGGCGGCAGAGAGGTGGCTGGGAGGTGGTAGTGAGGTAGCGGAAAAGTGGCTGGGAGGCGGCGGAGAGGTGGTAGTGAGGTAGCGGAAAAGTGGCTGGGAGGTGGTAGTGAGGTAGCGGAAAAGTGGCTGGGAGGTGGTAGTGAGGTAGCGGAAAAGTGGCTGGGAGGTGGCTGGGAGGTGGTAGTGAGGTAGCGGAAAAGTGGCTGGGAGGCGGCTGGGAGGTGGCTGGGAGGTGGTAGTGAGGTAGCGGAAAAGTGGCTGGGAGGTGGCTGGGAGGTGGTAGTGAGGTAGCGGAAAAGTGGCTGGGAGGTGGCTGGGAGGTGGTAGTGAGGTGGCGGCGGAGAGGTGGCTGGGAGGTGGTAGTGAGGTGGCGGCGGAGAGGTGGCTGGGAGGTGGCTGGGAGGTGGTAGTGAGGTGGCGGCGGAGAGGTGGCTGGGAGGTGGCTGGGAGGTGGTAGTGAGGTGGCGGCGGAGAGGTGGCTGGGAGGCGGCGGAGAGGTGGCTGGGAGGTGGTAGTGAGGTAGCGGAAAAGTGGCTGGGAGGCGGCGGAGAGGTGGTAGTGAGGTGGCGGCGGAGAGGTGGTAGTGAGGTGGCGGCGGAGAGGTGGCTGGGAGGTGGCTGGGAGGTGGTAGTGAGGTGGCGGCGGAGAGGTGGCTGGGAGGCGGCGGAGAGGTGGTAGTGAGGTAGCGGAAAAGTGGCTGGGAGGCGGCGGAGAGGTGGCTGGGAGGTGGTAGTGAGGTGGCGGCGGAGAGGTGGTAGTGAGGTAGCGGAAAAGTGGCTGGGAGGTGGTAGTGAGGTAGCGGAAAAGTGGCTGGGAGGCGGCGGAGAAGTGGCTGGGAGGCGTCGGGGAGGCGGCGGGGAGTGTGGCAAAGGACTACCGCTGCTGACAGGTTGGCTAGACTGCAACCGGAGAGGTAGCTGTTCACGTTGCGCCAACAGTCTGCCTAACGCGTCTGCTCTGCTTCTGTCGGCCTCAGAGACGACGATGACATCAATGACGTGGCGTCCATGGCTGGCGTCAACCTTAACGAGGAAAACGCACGTATCCTAGCAACCAGCTCAGAGCTGGTCGGCACAAAGATCCGATCCTGTAAAGATGAGTCCTTCCTGCCTACTGGCCTGCTGCACCGCCGCATCCTGGACACAGGTACTCTTACCTGTCTGTCACCTGTCTGTCACCTGTCTGTCTGTCTGTCACTTGTCTGTCTGTCAGTTGTCTGTCACCTGTCTGTCTGTCATCTGTCGGGCTGTCACCTGTCTGTCTGTCACCTGTCGGGCTGTCACCTTTCTGTCTGTCACCTGTCTGTCTGTCTGTCACCTGTCTGTCTGTCGGGCTGTCACCTGTCTGTTTGTCACCTGTCGGGCTGTCACCTTTCTGTCTGTCAGTTGTCGGGCTGTCACCTTTCTGTCTGTCATCTGTCGGGCTGTCACCTGTCTGTCTGTCAGTTGTCGGGCTGTCACCTGGCTGGCTGGCACCTTTCTGTCTGTCAGTTGTCGGGCTGGCACCTGGCTGGCTGTCATCTGTCGGGCTGTCACCTGTCTGTCTGTCATCTGTCGGGCTGTCACCTGTCTGTTTGTCACCTGTCGGGCTGTCACCTTTCTGTCTGTCAGTTGTCGGGCTGTCACCTTTCTGTCTGTCATCTGTCGGGCTGTCACCTTTCTGTCTGTCATCTGTCGGGCTGTCACCTGTCTGTCTGTCAGTTGTCGGGCTGTCACCTGGCTGGCTGGCACCTTTCTGTCTGTCAGTTGTCGGGCTGGCACCTTTCTGTCTGTCAGTTGTCGGGCTGGCACCTGGCTGGCTGTCATCTGTCGGGCTGGCACCTGGCTGGCTGTCATCTGTCGGGCTGGCACCTTTCTGGCTGTCAGTTGTCTGGCTGGCACCTTTCTGGCTGTCAGTTGTCTGGCTGGCACCTTTCTGGCTGTCAGTTGTCTGGCTGGCACCTGGCTGGCTGTCATCTGTCGGGCTGGCACCTGGCTGGCTGTCATCTGTCGGGCTGGCACCTTTCTGGCTGTCAGTTGTCTGGCTGGCACCTGGCTGGCTGTCATCTGTCGGGCTGGCACCTGGCTGGCTGTCATCTGTCGGGCTGGCACCTTTCTGGCTGTCATCTGTCGGGCTGGCACCTTTCTGGCTGTCAGTTGTCTGGCTGGCACCTTTCTGGCTGTCAGTTGGCTGGCTGGCACCTGGCTGGCTGGCACCTTTCTGTCTGTCAGTTGTCTGGCTGGCACCTGGCTGGCTGTCAGTTGTGCCAGGTGCCAGCCAGCCGGGCTGTCTGTCAGTTGTCTGGCTGGCACCTTTCTGTCTGTCAGTTGGCTGGCTGGCACCTTTCTGTCTGTCAGTTGTCTGTCTGTCAGTTGTCTGGCTGTCACCTGGCTGGCTGTCAGTTGGCTGGCTGTCAGTTGGCAGGCTGTCACCTTTCTGTCGGGCTGTCACCTGGCTGGCTGTCACCTTTGTCTGTCAGTTGTCGGGCTGTCACCTGGCTGGCTGTCACCTTTCTGTCTGTCAGTTGTCGAGCTGTCACCTGGCTGGCTGTCAGTTGTCGAGCTGTCACCTGGCTGGCTGTCAGTTGTCGAGCTGTCACCTTTCTGTCTGTCAGTTGTCGAGCTGTCACCTTTCTGGCTGTCAGTTGTCGAGCTGTCACCTGGCTGGCTGTCACCTTTCTGTCTGTCATCTGTCGGGCTGGCACCTTTCTGTCTGTCAGTTGTCTGGCTGGCACCTGGCTGGCTGGCACCTTTCTGTCTGTCTATCTGTCACCTGTCTGTCACCTGTCTGTCTGTCATCTGTCGGGCTGTCACCTTTCTGTCTGTCACCTGTCTGTCTGTCGGGCTGTCACCTGTCTGTTTGTCACCTGTCGGGCTGTCACCTGTCTGTCTGTCAGTTGTCGGGCTGTCGCCTTTCTGTCTGTCACCTGTCTGTCTGTCGGGCTGTCACCTGTCTGTTTGTCACCTGTCGGGCTGTCACCTTTCTGTCTGTCACCTGTCTGTCTGTCGGGCTGTCACCTGTCTGTTTGTCATCTGTCGGGCTGTCACCTTTCTGTCTGTCACCTTTCTGTCTGTCACCTGTCGGGCTGTCACCTTTCTGTCTGTCAGTTGTCGGGCTGTCACCTTTCTGTCTGTCATCTGTCGGGCTGTCACCTGTCTGTCTGTCAGTTGTCGGGCTGTCACCTGTCGGGCTGGCACCTTTCTGTCTGTCAGTTGTCGGGCTGGCACCTTTCTGTCTGTCAGTTGTCGGGCTGGCACCTGGCTGGCTGTCATCTGTCGGGCTGGCACCTGGCTGGCTGTCATCTGTCGGGCTGGCACCTGGCTGGCTGTCATCTGTCGGGCTGGCACCTTTCTGGCTGTCAGTTGTCTGGCTGGCACCTTTCTGGCTGTCAGTTGTCTGGCTGGCACCTTTCTGGCTGTCAGTTGTCTGGCTGGCACCTGGCTGGCTGTCATCTGTCGGGCTGGCACCTGGCTGGCTGTCATCTGTCGGGCTGGCACCTGGCTGGCTGTCATCTGTCGGGCTGGCACCTGGCTGGCTGTCATCTGTCGGGCTGGCACCTTTCTGGCTGTCAGTTGTCTGGCTGGCACCTTTCTGGCTGTCAGTTGGCTGGCTGGCACCTGGCTGGCTGGCACCTTTCTGTCTGTCAGTTGTCTGGCTGGCACCTGGCTGGCTGTCAGTTGTGCCAGGTGCCAGCCAGCCGGGCTGTCTGTCAGTTGTCTGGCTGGCACCTTTCTGTCTGTCAGTTGTCTGGCTGGCACCTTTCTGTCTGTCAGTTGTCTGTCTGTCAGTTGTCTGGCTGTCACCTGGCTGGCTGTCAGTTGGCTGGCTGTCAGTTGGCAGGCTGTCACCTTTCTGTCGGGCTGTCACCTGGCTGGCTGTCACCTTTGTCTGTCAGTTGTCGGGCTGTCACCTGGCTGGCTGTCACCTTTCTGTCTGTCAGTTGTCGAGCTGTCACCTGGCTGGCTGTCAGTTGTCGAGCTGTCACCTGGCTGGCTGTCAGTTGTCGGGCTGGCACCTTTCTGTCTGTCAGTTGGCTGGCTGGCACCTGGCTGGCTGGCACCTTTCTGTCTGTCAGTTGTCTGGCTGTCACCTGGCTGGCTGTCAGTTGGCAGGCTGTCACCTTTCTGTCGGGCTGTCACCTGGCTGGCTGTCACCTTTGTCTGTCAGTTGTCGGGCTGTCACCTGGCTGGCTGTCACCTTTCTGTCTGTCAGTTGTCGAGCTGTCACCTGGCTGGCTGGCACCTTTCTGTCTGTCAGCTGTCGGGCTGTCACCTGGCTGGCTGTCAGTTGTCGAGCTGTCACCTGGCTGGCTGTCACCTTTCTGTCTGTCAGTTGTCGAGCTGTCACCTGGCTGGCTGGCACCTTTCTGTCTGTCATCTGTCGGGCTGTCACCTGGCTGGCTGTCACCTTTGTCTGTCAGTTGTCGGGCTGTCACCTGGCTGGCTGTCACCTTTCTGTCTGTCAGTTGTCGAGCTGTCACCTGGCTGGCTGGCACCTTTCTGTCTGTCAGCTGTCGGGCTGTCACCTGGCTGGCTGTCAGTTGTCGAGCTGTCACCTGGCTGGCTGTCACCTTTCTGTCTGTCAGTTGTCGAGCTGTCACCTGGCTGGCTGGCACCTTTCTGTCTGTCATCTGTCGGGCTGTCACCTGGCTGGCTGGCACCTTTCTGTCTGTCAGTTGTCGGGCTGTCACCTGGCTGGCTGTCAGTTGTCGAGCTGTCACCTGGCTGGCTGGCACCTTTCTGTCTGTCATCTGTCGGGCTGTCACCTGGCTGGCTGGCACCTTTCTGTCTGTCAGTTGTCGGGCTGGCACCTTTCTGTCTGTCAGTTGTCGGGCTGGCACCTTTCTGTCTGTCAGTTGTCGGGCTGGCACCTGGCTGGCTGTCAGTTGTCGGGCTGTCAGTTGTCGGGCTGTCACCTGGCTGGCTGTCAGTTGTCGAGCTGTCACCTGGCTGGCTGGCACCTTTCTGTCTGTCATCTGTCGGGCTGTCACCTGGCTGGCTGGCACCTTTCTGTCTGTCAGTTGTCGGGCTGGCACCTTTCTGTCTGTCAGTTGTCGGGCTGGCACCTGGCTGGCTGTCAGTTGTCGGGCTGGCACCTGGCTGGCTGTCAGTTGTCGGGCTGGCACCTGGCTGGCTGTCAGTTGTCGGGCTGGCACCTTTCTGTCTGTCAGTTGTCGGGCTGGCACCTGGCTGTCTGTCAGTTGTCGGGCTGGCACCTTTCTGTCTGTCAGTTGTCGGGCTGGCACCTTTCTGTCTGTCAGTTGTCGGGCTGGCACCTTTCTGTCTGTCAGTTGTCTGGCTGGCACCTGGCTGGCTGTCAGTTGTCGGGCTGTCAGTTGTCGGGCTGTCAGTTGTCGGGCTGTCACCTGGCTGGCTGTCAGTTGTCGGGCTGTCACCTGGCTGGCTGTCAGTTGTCGGGCTGGCACCTTTCTGGCTGTCAGTTGTCGGGCTGGCACCTGGCTGTCTGTCAGTTGTCGGGCTGTCACCTTTCTTTCTGTCAGTTGTCGGGCTGGCACCTTTCTGTCTGTCAGTTGTCGGGCTGTCAGTTGTCGGGCTGGCACCTGGCTGGCTGTTAGTTGTCGGGCTGGCACCTGGCTGGCTGTCAGTTGTCTGGCTGTCAGTTGTCGGGCTGTCACCTGTCTGGCTGTCAGTTGTCGGGCTGTCACCTGTCTGTCTGTCAGTTGTCGGGCTGTCACCTTTCTTTCTGTCAGTTGTCGGGCTGGCACCTTTCTTTCTGTCAGTTGTCGGGCTGGCACCTTTCTTTCTGTCAGTTGTCGGGCTGTCACCTGGCTGGCTGGCACCTTTCTGTCTGTCAGTTGTCGGGCTGGCACCTTTCTGTCTGTCAGTTGTCTGGCTGGCACCTGGCTGGCTGGCACCTTTCTGTCTGTCAGTTGTCGGGCTGTCACCTTTCTGTCTGTCAGTTGTCGAGCTGTCGGTTGTCTGGCTGTCACCTGGCTGGCTGGCACCTTTCTGGCTGTCAGTTGTCGGGCTGTCACCTGTCTGTCTGTCATCTGTCGGGCTGTCACCTGTCTGTCATCTGTCGGGCTGTCACCTTTCTGTCTGTCAGTTGTCTGGCTGGCACCTTTCTGTCTGTCAGTTGTCGGGCTGTCACCTTTCTGTCTGTCAGTTGTCGGGCTGGCACCTGGCTGGCTGTCACAGCTCTGATCAGCTCTACAGAAAAAAGAAACTTGTGAAATTTGTGCACAAGAAAACCTGATTGATAAAAAAATACTGAAAATACTCACACAGTATTGTTATATAGTATTCTGTGCCTCTAAGAGTACTACTGCTCCTACTGAGAGAGAGGTCTGAGGCCCAGAGAGGTTTGATCTGTTTCTTCTTGTCAGTTCTTTTTGAACATGGCGGTGTTCTCTCTCGCCTCCTGACCTGGAGCAGACTTTAGTGAAAGCACACAGACAGTTTGAGTCTAAAATTAGTCCAAGGACAAACGTGTAGCCTGGAGGAGCTCAGAGAGGAAACATCCACCGCCAAAACAAAACACGCCAGATGATCTCTCTGTAAAAACGTCTGAGTGAGTTTAACCATCGCACAAGAAAGGTGTTGTTTAAGGAGTCTTTATAGATCAGGAAGAAATATCGGGTCTCCAGAGGAGGTGGTAGTATTATTAGTAGTAGTAAGTTTATTTATAAAGCACACTGTGAGAAACAGGGAGGGTTGTGGGTGAACGTGCTGCTCGTCTTTGGGTTTTGGACTCTTGTTTGGACGAAACAGGAAACTCAAAGATGTCACGCTGTGCTCTGCAAAATTAGAATGGACAGATTTCACAAGTCAAGTCAGTGTTATTTACTGTAAAACTTGAATTAAGTCAGCCTCCCGTCCCTCTTACTGGCCTGGTGTGTAGATGTATTAAACCTCTTAAAACCCACCGGGTCGCCTGCTTCAGCTGCTTCTAAGCTGCTTACATCATGCTGACAAATATAAATGTTTAAACTTGTTTCAGTACAGACATGAGCCGTTAGATTCTCCACAATATTGTTTAGTTAATTTTACAGAAACAACGAGCACCAAAGTCTAATTCATGTTTCAGATTTCAGAAAGGAATTAAAGGCCTGGCCTAAATGTAACCCGGCTGAGTTCAGTGATTGAAGCAAAGAAAAGCCCGACTGTTAATAAAAGTTGTACGTTTACAGCCCAAAATCAAAGTTTGCCTCTTTTAGAGTCGACAATAATCAGCAGATTGACCGATCATAAAGAGAGGCTGCACTAAGCACAGACCTCAGGTGTTTTAACAGGAAGTTCACCTGGGCAGAGACCTGCAGGTAGACTGTGAGTTTCCTGGATAATGTGTACAAGTACACAACAAATACATGTCAATGTACTCTGATGTGATGTGGAGGGAACCGTGTTTCTGATCGTGCTGCTCCTCCTCTCGTCCTCAGCTAAGAAGCTGGGCGTGACCGAGGTGCCGCTGGAGGTGGTGAACTTCATCTCCCACGCCACCCAGTCCAGACTGCGCTCGCTGCTGGAGAAGGTTTCAGCCGTCGCTCAGCACCGCACAGACGGGGGAAAGGCAAGAACTCACTCCTTCACTGCAGGGATCGTTACAGACCAGATGTTTCATTCCCTGTTTAACCCACAAACACAGTTTTCTTTGAGCTGGTACTTTACTAGTTTTTCCACTTTAGTTAATTCGGGGGGGAGTTTCACTCTCTTTAACACAGGGCTTACAGTTCTCCGGCGCTGTGCCGGAATTCAGGCGCGAGACGTTTTTTGTATTTGTGTAGGATCGTCTGGACCTTTGCCAACGTAACAAGGCCATTTTTTTCAGAATGTAATCCACCGGTAGAGTACGGCTTCACAGATAAGTGGTGTCAATTTTGATAATGGGCAGTGCTTGAAGTGGGCCACCACTGGCGTGCAGGGACTTTTCTTGCACAGCGGGGGCTCTATGTGGCACTGATCTATTCCCATTCTCGCCTGTTTGCTAGTCTCTGTCGGTGGAGACGGAGCAGGTAGAATCTCGGTGCCTTTCATGCAGCCGTGAGCCAGCAGGTACCAGCAGTACCAAGTACCAGCAGGGCTGCGCAATAACACAATAATGATAATTATTCAATATAATTTTCCTCAATAGCCTAACAATATAACAAATGTTTCATATATTCCACAGTTTCACTGTCATTCTGTGGGATCACAGAATGACAGTGAAACTGTGGCACCAGCTATAAACAACGTGCTAACCTCGACAGCTCAGCTAGGCTCCTTACATGCTTGCTAATAACTATTTTTTTTTTTTTTAAGCTGGGTGTCCGACAGCATTGTGTTGGACAGATTTGTGCAGCTGCGTTTATGAGGGAGAGAGAGGGACGAGCGAACTAGGGACGAGCGAGAGGATGTGCTGCGTGAATGCCCTTCAGTGCTCTGCAATCAAATACGATTTAAAATAGGCCTAGTAAAAAAAAATCAATATGCGGCGGTCAGCATTGATATTGTGGCGGGCTGTCACAAATGAACATCTGGGAAACACTGGATCCACTGTTTGGCATTAAGTGTTTGTTTAAAACCACAATTAACCATCTGGTTTCTTCAACTTTCACTCAGGGGCAAAATTCTGCCTTATAATGATTTGACATGTCAAATCATTATACATAAGAATACATAAGAATAATCGATATTGCATGAGGTGAAATATTTTATCGTGGTAAAATTTTGAAATCAGCTCATGTAAACCTAAGAACTGTTAATATGTTGTTTCTCTGTCTCAGGTCAGATCAGAATTACCTGCTTCTTTATGATTATGAATCAACAAGCCTGAATCTCCTAAAAGCTAAAACTGGCTGTTAAATTTCAGGTCAATAAATCATGTTGACTGCAAGTTCAGCCTTTCATTACGCTTTTACATTCATCAGGAAAGGAAACCGAGGAGGTAGCTCATTCCACAGTTTGCTGCTGAAAAAGTGCAGTCGCCCCTGGTTTTAACCTGTTTTTTTCAAGAGACCAGCCTAAGTTGATCAGGGGCTTTAGACTTGTAAGAGGTCAGTGACTTAAAAACAAACAATAGGATCTAAAAATGTATTTTAAAACTGACCGGGAGCCAGTGTAGCAAAGTCAGGACTGGTGTGATGTGTTCATGCTTTCGAGTTCTGGTCAAAAGACGAGAAGCCGAGTTTTGCACTAACTGTATACGTGAGAGAGGGGTTTGGTTAACGCCAAATGGTTAATGATTAAAATATAAATGTGCTTTTTGTTTCTTTTCCTGTCCTTCATCTTTGTTCTCTGCTCCTCCTCCTCCTCCTCTCCGTCAGGATGAAGATCTCCACGAACAGTCCTCAGACGTTCGCTCCCAGCTTCGTTTCTTCGAGCAGCTGGAGCGAATGGAGAAACAGAGGAAAGACGAACAAGAGAGAGAGATTCTGCTGAAGGCTGCAAAGGTCCGAACTCATGCACATGTTCACGGTCGCTCCTCTCAGCGCTTTTACACAAAGGACAAAGAAATTCACATAAACTACAAAATATTAAATTATAAATAAATGAACAGCGTCTGAAAATAAAAGACATAAAACAAATCATGTGAGATAAACTCTGCAACAACACTCCTTTTCAGTTCACCTCCGTCTTTATCTTCCTTTCAAGCAGTTTTGTTTTCTCACCTGCATGATGTGATTTGAGCTTTTGAATCTTTGAAATCTAAGAAAGCCGTCAGCAGACAGACACACAGATTAGAGGTGTCCTTTCACACATGACAGCAGAGATAATTACAGAAACTGCGTCATCATTAGACACGCAGCTGATTATTTATCTGTGTAGCCTCAGTTCGTAACAGAAGTTACCTCATTGCACATTTCATGGACCCGGCTAGGCTGCACAACACGGTGAACACACAGAGATGTAAAATAGTAATGTAAAAATCCAATCATCAATAAAAATAGTAATGATTTCCAAACAGTTTCACACACGTGTGGTTCCACAGTGTTATGAACATATCCTGTGAGATTTGTGATGATTGGCCCAGTGGTTGCTTTGGACTTTGGTCTGTTTACGTGTTAAGCCACGCCCCTTTGCGAAGACATTCTGGTTGATGGCGGCCATGTTTCTGGACCGATCTGTGTCAGACTGCTCAGAATCAGTAAATGGTTAATCCTGTAAACCCAGAGGGACATAAAGCAGAACATCCCCACGTTTGAAAAGTTGAAACCAGCGTCTCATTTTGGCAAAAATAGATACTTCGTTGATTGACTGATTGATTAACTAATCATGTCAGCTGTCTTTATTATTGTGTAAAAGTCTCAAATGAAATTCACAATTCAACTCATAGCAATCAGAGTTATGAAAAAAAACATAATTGCAATAAACTTGTAGAACATCAACACAAATACTTTCAAAAACTTAAAAGGTTCAATTAGTTCAATACAAAGCGATAAAACATGCTGCATTTCACATCGGAGTGCTTTCCTCGATTAAAATTAGATGATCAATATTTCGGAATCATTTTGACAAATGTTTTATCTCTCCAAAGCTTTCGATACTGTTGATCATGAAGTTTTAAAACTTATTAACTCAGGACTTTCAGAGCAAGCAGTCGGTTGGTTCTCAAACTACCTTAGCAATAGATCTCCACTACTGTAGCACTTACTAAGGGTGTACCACAAGGCTCTGTATTAGGTCCACTTTTATTCACTATTTATATAAACAATGTGTGTCAAATGCTAATCTTAATTTTTATGCTGATGATACTGTCATATGTTGCTGTACGTCAACTCTCATACAAGCAATTGAATATTTGCAAAACGTGTTTATCGAAGTCCAAAATACCCTTATGCAGCTGAAATTGGTTCTAAATGCAGATAAGACCAAACTTATGTTGTTTACCAAATCCAGGATCAGGCCACAAAACATAGGGCTAAATAGAGACTAAAACTGGACTTTTATTTTCAAAATAAGTAGTATTTTTCTTTTAATGTAAAAAAAGCGACTTGTGGCCACCACTTTTTTATCTGTTCTGGACTATGGTGATCTTTTATATATGCATACCTCTGCACAGAGTCTTCACATGATTGACATAGCTTACAAATTGCAAAGCGCTGAATAACCACTATGAGCTATACTGTCGGGTAGGTGGCCTCCTCTGGCCACCAGAAGGCTCTGTCATTGGTACACATTCATATACAAGGCAATTTTTGGTCTGCTGCCAAGCTACCTATGTGTTCATATCATGCAGAAAAGTAACGGGCGACGCTCTTTGCGTTCTCAGGACTTCTTTATGCTCTCTGTGCCAAATACCCGTGCAGACACGGGAAAGAAGACATTTGTGTATTCTGCACCTTCAGCGTGGAATACGTTGCAAAAGGACTTTTAACTCACTAAATGCATTTAAATCCAAAATGAAAGACTTAGAGGCAGATGCCTTAATATGTAAATACTCTTAGATTGTAAATATGATTTAAAATGACTTTATGAAATGTTAGCTTACCAGTCTTCTGTGTTATTTGTCTGTAGCTGTGTTTGTATTATTTATATACAGGTGCTGGTCATATAATTAGGATATCATCAAAAAGTTGATTTATTTCAGTAATTCCATTCAAAAAGTGAAACTTGTATAATGTATACATTCATTCCACACAGACTGATATATTTCATGATGATTATAATTGACAACTAATGAAAACCCCCAATTCAGTATCTCCGAAAATTAGAATATTACTTAATACCAATACAAAAAAGAATTTTTAGAAATGTTGGCCAACTGAAAAGTATGAGCATGTACAGCACTCAGTACTTAGTTGGGGCTCCTTTTGCCTGAATTACTGCAGCAATGCGGCGTGGCATGGAGTCCATCAGTCTGTGGCCCTGCTCAGGTGTTATGAGAGCCCAGGTTGCTCTGATAGTGGCCTTCAGCTCTTCTGCATTGTTGGGTCTGGCATATCGCATCTTCCTCTTCACAATACCCCATAGATTTTCTATAGGGTTAAGGTCAGGCCAGTTTGCTGGCCAATTAAGAACAGGGACACCGTGGTCCTTAAACCAGGTACTGGTAGCTTTGGCACTGTGTGCAGGTGCCAAGTCCTGTTGGAAAATGAAATCTGCATCTCCATAAGGTTGGTCAGCAGCAGGAAGAATGAAGTGCTCTAAAACTTCCTGGTAGACGGCTGCGTTGACCTTGGACCTCAGAAAACACAGTGGACCAACACCAGCAGATGACATGGCACCCCAAACCATCACTGACTGTGGAAACTTTACACTGGACTTCAAGCAACATGGATTCTGTGCCTCTCCTCTCTTCCTCCAGACTCTGACTCTGGGATCAGAGAACATAACTTTGGACCACTCAGCAGCAGTCCAGTCTTTTTGTCTTTAGCCCAGGCGAGACGCTTCTGACGCTGTGTCTTGTTCAAGAGTGGCTTGGCACAAGGAGTGCGACAGCTGAAACCCATGTCTTGCATATGTCTGTGCGTGGTGGTTCTTGAAGCACTGACTCCAGCTACAGCCCACTCTTTGTGAATCTCCCCCACATTTTTGAATGGATTTTGTTTCACAATCCTCTCCAGGGTGCGGTTATCCCTATTGCTTGTACACTTTTTTCTACCACATCTTTTCCTTCCCTTGGCCTCTCTATTAATGTGCTTGGACACAGAGCTCTGTGAACAGCCAGCCTCTTTAGCAATGACCTTCTGTGTCTTGCCCTCCTTGTGCAAGGTGTCAGTGGTCGTCTTTTGGACAGCTGTCAAGTCAGCAGTCTTCCCCATGATTGTGTAGCCTACAGAACTAGACTGACAGACCATTTAAAGGCCTTTGCAGGTGTTTTGAGTTAATTCGCTGATTAGAGTGTGGCACCAGGTGTCTTCAATATTGAACCTTTTCACAATATTCTAATTTTCTGAGATACTGATTTTGGGGTTTTAATTAGTTGTCAGTTATATTCATCAAAATTAAAAGGAATGAACATAAATATATAGAAATATATCAGTCTGTGTGGAATGAATGTATACATTATACAAGTTTCACTTTTTGAATGGAATTACTGAAAGAAATCAACTTTTTGATGATATTCTAATTATATGACCAGCACCTGTACTGCTGCCTGTCTTGGCCAGGTCACCCCAAAAGAGGTTCTTAATCTCAATGGGACTCTCCTGGTTAAATAAAGGTTAACTAAAATAAATAAAAATAAATCTTAGAAACACAAGTTTATTATATATATTATAACAGCTGTTTTACTGTTTGTCATTCGGCAGCAGGAGGAGTTACAGTAATTAACTAATACATTCATTATTTCTTACAGATACATTATAGTCTGTCAGAAACCAGTTATTACATAGTTATACTGATCTTACATGGTAGTTGATTTATGCATCAGGTTAAGGTTGGTGAGGGGAAAATAAACGTCTTGTGTTTAAAGATAAAATCTCTGTTTTGTTTCAGAGTCGCGCCAGACAAGAAGATCCAGAACAGGCTCGCCTGAAGCAGAAGGCTAAAGAGGTACGTGCGTGTTTTCATATTCACTTCTCTCAGCGTGTTCACAAACCAAACCTGTCAACGATTAGGTTAGCGTGTACGGTCAGGTGGTCAGAGGGGGATCCCTGGCTCGAACACCTGCGTTACCTGAATGAAAACACAGAACGTTCAGCCCTGACAGGTTCATATATGGGTATTACTGCATGAGGTTACAGAAGTTATTGATCACTTCCACACATGCTTCGGTTGTGATGAGAGGTTACTGGTGCAGAGAGAAAATGGAGGGGGGAGGGAGGGGGAGTGGCAGATCCGGGAGAATTATGGGCAAATGTTTAAATGGGAGAACATCAGGAAATAATGGTGAAATACGGGAGGAAAAACTGGAGGGCTAAAGTTTCCCCTCCGAGTCCATTTAACAGCTGTTCTGGCTCTCGGTCGCGTCACGTGATCTTCAGCAGATGGTGTTTGAAAATATAAAAAATAAAGATGAATGAAACCTAATTGATCCACACTAACACACACACACTGTAACAAACACTAACACACACACACTGTAACACTAACACACACTAACACACACACAGTAACACACACTAACACACACACACTGTAACACTAACACACACACACAGTAACAAACACTAACACACACACACTGTAACACTAACACACACAAACACACACACTGTAACACTAACACACACAAACACACACACAGTAACACTAACACACACAGAAACACACACACACACACACACACACACACACTGTAACACACACACACACTGTAACACACACACACACACACTGTAACACACACACACACTGTAACACACACACACACACACTGTAACACACACACACTGTAACACACACACACACACACTGTAACACACACACACACACACTGTAACACACACACACACACACTGTAACACACACACACACACACACTGTAACACACACACACACACTGTAACACACACACACACACTGTAACACACACACACACACTGTAACACTAACACACACACACAGTAACACTAACACACACTAACACGCACACACTGTAACACTAACACACACTAACACGCACACACTGTAACACTAACACACACAAACACGCACACACTGTAACACTAACACACACAAACACGCACACACTGTAACACTAACACACACAAACACACACACTGTAACACTAACACACAAAACACACACACTGTAACACTAACACACACACACAGTAACAAACACTAACACACACACACTGTAACACTAACACACACAAACACACACACACTGTAACACTAACACACACAAACACACACAGTAACACTAACACACACACACAGTAACAAACACTAACACACACACACAGTAACAAACACTAACACACACACACTGTAACACTAACACACACAAACACACACACTGTAACACTAACACACACACACAGTAACACTAACACACACACACAGTAACAAACACTAACACACACACTGTAACACTAACACACACAAACACACACACTGTAACACTAACACACACAAACACACACACTGTAACACTAACACACACAAACACACACACTGTAACACTAACACACACAAACACACACACAGTAACACTAACACACACACACAGTAACAAACACTAACACACACACAGTAACACTAACACACACACACAGTAACAAACACTAACACACACACAGTAACAAACACTAACACACACACACTGTAACACTAACACACACAAACACACACACTGTAACACTAACACACACACACAGTAACACTAACACACACACACAGTAACAAACACTAACACACACACTGTAACACTAACACACACAAACACACACACTGTAACACTAACACACACAAACACACACACTGTAACACTAACACACACAAACACACACACAGTAACACTAACACACACAGAAACACACACAGTAACACTAACACACACAGAAACACACACAGTAACACTAACACACACAGAAACACACACAGTAACACTAACACACACAGAAACACACACTGTAACACACACACACACACACACTGTACACACACACACACACACTGTAACACACACACACACACTGTAACACACACACACACACACACACACACTGTAACACACACACACACACACACTGTAACACACACACACACACACACACTGTAACACACACACACACACACACACACTGTAACACACACACACACACACACACTGTAACACACACACACACACACACACTGTAACACAGTCCTGCTGATGTTGGCGGTGTAACCGACGTGCTCTCTGTTTGTCTTCCTCCACAGATGCAGCAGCAGGAGTTGGCTCAGATGCGACAACGAGACGCCAACCTCACGGCCCTCGCCGCCATCGGGCCACGCAAGAAACGCAAGCTGGACTCCCCTGGAAGCGCGGCGGCCAGCGCAGAGGTAAGACGTCAGGAAAACCTCCAGTAAAATCACGATGAAACATTTCACATCAGTCGATAAGGATAATCTTTAGTTGAGTTTAAAGGTTTTTCTCTCTGCTCAGAACAAACCCGAGAACCTTCAGAACTATTCTCATTAAATCTGTTTTCCTCAACAAGATAAATGTCTAAATAAAAGAATTAAGTTCTGATTTGTTGGTGATTTAAATAAACTCAAATATTTGTTATTTTGTTGTTGAGTAAAATTCTATCTTGATAATTATCAGTTCTGTTTCATTGTGCGGCTCTAATTGGAGGTAAGCAGCCGTGCCGTTAGTGTTTGTTTAGACAGGAGACAGACAGCAGGTTCACGTCTGAAGGCGGCGCCGCGTCTGTAAGGTCAATGACAAACTGTAACAAATATCCTGCTGAATATCTCATACGGCAACTGAGCAGGCCCAAAACGTCCCGTGTGTGTCTGCTGTTCCATGAACACCCTCCTCTCTGATCCAGTGAATGTGACCGGAGTTGAGTGAAGGGGGTCAGTATCTGCCCGGAGCTTTGTTGTGGTTGTGACCCCCCTCCAGGGCAGCCATAGATTTCAGCTCTGCAGAAATGAGCTCGGGGCTCGGTGGTAGGGGATTTTGGGGGGGGTCTCTCTCTCTCCCCTCACATCCCGCCTGAGGCTCGCCCCCGGCAGGCCCAGACAAAGGCGGGGGGGGGGGGCAACATTTCGGGGGTCTGTTAAGCCTCTGACGGGGGCCAATGAACTCTGGGAAATGTGAGCGATGTGGCGCCTGTAGTTGCAGCTGCTTGGCTCAGGTGAGTCAGAGCTGCAGGATTAACCGGCCCGGTCCAGTCTGCCGGCCTCAGGTCTTAGAAAGCACCGAAGTCAGTTCCTCAGAGGGGATTAAAAAGCCTTAAACCTGCAGCCAGACCTCCTTTTGGCCACGGGGGGGCAGCAGAAACACGTTGCCAAATTTCCTTCAACACGCAGCTCAAACCCAACCTGCTGCTGCCGCCGTGAGAACACAAGCTCATTGGCTGATGGAGGTAAACGATGGAAACCCTGATGGAGAAGATGATGAAGTCAGACCTTTATGTTCGTGTCATGTGTTGATGTGAGCAAGGTCACGTCCTCCTCATTGCTCCTCACAGCTGCTGCTTCGTGCAGCGTTTATTCATCGAGGCTGCTTCTGGTTTTATCCACACACCAACTGTTTCTTTCAGCACAAATGACTGTGTGTTCTCCTCCCTCTCTAATCCGCCCTCAGGCGGCTGCAGTCCGCCCTTCAGCTCCCGACTGCAGGCCCGATCAGGCTTCAGATAGTCCCGTCCTCCCCCTCCCTCCTGCAGCGCCCCGGGCGTCAGCCTGTTATGAATATACGCTAGCAACGCAGGAGCTTTGTTCTTCTCAGTTTAAAAAAAACAACAACAGCAGCAGCTACCCGGTTTTACCTTTTTACCTCCCGGGGTGTGTTTCTGCAGGTCTCGGTGAACGCAGGAGTTTGTGAGACCTTTTCAGTTCCACAGAGAACAACATGTAATGTCTGAGTCACAGTAGGAAACAACAGGAGTGGACATGTGCAGAAACATTTCACCATACCATCAGAGACACGATCCACTTTAGAACTTGAATTAAATGAGTTGTATTGAAAAAGACACTCCCTATGACCCCCCCCCCCCCCTCCTCCAAGAAAAGACTTGACCCTGGTGCCTCCTCTTCACTAGCTGAGCTTGCTAAAGACATCAGGACCAAAGATCTGGAGGAAGTCCCACCACCAGGTGGTGATGATATGTGATATACACTCAGATCACTGAGCTGATTCTGGTCTGATCGAACTGTGAAGCTGAAACTGAGGTGAGATCAGCTGATGGCTGTATCAGAGGAGATGTCTCACTCTGTTGGAAACTCTCTGGCTGAACAGAGGTGTTACAGAGCGGAGTGTCTTCCCTCACTAAGGATCTGTGATCGAGTTCAGACCAGTGACGTGTTAATAGATTAGTGGTAGATGTGATGCAGCGCCTCCACTCGACCTCTGACAGGCGTCTGTAAGACTGCACACAACTCAGGTTGTTGCTCTTTGCAGGCTTAGGCCGGAGCATTTCACGGTTGTGTATGAATATCGATGTAACCTGAAGATTTGATCGAGTGATTTAACATAAAGATATTTAGGTGAACTGACTGGTTGCAGAGGGCAGGCCTGCGTGTTTGCCTGCAGGCTGCCTGGCTTCATAAAGTCTGGGTTCCTGTGTGGACCTGGAGCTTCATTCCTATCCTCTGCTGTCAGCCCTGCCCGCAGGCTCTGCTGCTGCTGCACGGCTATCTGAACCACGGGAGGAAGAGCTGTGTTCAAAGTACAGGTGAACACAGGAACAAATATCAGGCCTCAGTGCTGCAGCTGCAGGAAGCCATCATTCAGTCAGCCAATAATTTCTTTATGAATCGATTGATTTAGTCTAGAAAACAGGAAACTAGTTTCTGCACATGTCGACCTGCAGTCCAGAACAAAGAGAGATCAGACAGAAACTGACAGCAGAGATAATTTGCAGGTTCTGCTCAACACACGACTCAACGATCAGAACAGAGGAAGGTTTAGAGATTAATCAGGACGCACCGATCCCTTCCTAACTCTGTCAAATTAAATGATTTGTTAGCTCTCCCAGCTAAATGTTGTACCAGAGCAGTACATGTGTGATTAAATAGATCGGCCCCCTCATCAATAGCCAATCCAGCTGTCTGAGTCCGTATCGGATCAGTGCAATAAACTGACTGATCGTTGCAGCTTGACCCTCGGGGAGTTTCTGTGTTCCGCTCAGCTGCAACTCGATTAGTAGTTTCACATCATCACTCAGGGTCACTGGTCACTGTTAAAGCTGGATTCACCAGAAGGCCAGAAAGAAAGTGAAATGTTTTCTCTGAGGGCAACAAAAACCAAATGGGAGACTGATCCTGAATGTCTGCCTTTAAACTCTCGTACCGGTCGGCTGTAGAATAAGATGTTAAAAGACGGATGTGAACGATACTCCCTGCCTGAAAGAATCCACAGTGGCTGTGAGTTTGGTTTGCAGACAGTCTTGTGCTGGTTCTGCCTTCAGGCTCATGTAGAAAATAGAAGCTCCGTTGTCTCTACAACATTTTGCACTTCAGGCTCTCAAACATCATTCGGCTTCACGTGGACAGCAAACATTTTTAATTTTTATTCACCGTCAGGTAAACTTGTTGTGTCCCAGTGATCACAGACTCCGCCCACAATTCGAGGCCGTGTCCTGACCTCAGGGTGCGTTCAGGGAACATTCACACGCCTTCAGACAGCAGTTTCTTTCAGAGGCTTTGGCCGGTGGAGCTCGCCTCGGGACGTTTTGAGCTTCCTGGGAAGAGACGCTCCAAGTTGGTGCTTTTGCTGTGAATTGAACGACTGTTTGCATCCTGAACAGCGGTGGGAAAGAGGGCTTGTTGGAGCAAGAGCTCTGAGACGGGAGAGGAGTCGTATCTGCAGGGCTCGGGCGTTACCTGGCCTCAGGCTGCAGGCACACCTGAGACATGAAGGTGTGGTGATCCTCCTGCAGGTCTGGACGGGAGACCTCACTTAAAGCTGTTATTGATGATTCAGGATCAAACCAAACACAGCACAGCTGAAACAGGAAGTCCTAGTGGGATGGACAGAATAACAGAAACACCTCGTAGTGAGGGAATATAAAAGCACATCTGACCACAGCTTCAGATGTTACTGCTGAACTGAATCAACACAGAAGCTTCACAAATACAGTTCAGTTCCGAGCTGAAGTCCAGAGTTTGAACTTCTGTTTCTGTTTGAGGAGGGAAATTTATGTACTTTTAGATTTAAGTCGATGGTCCAGAGTGATATGGAGGGATTATTGGGTCAGATTTAAAACTAAAAGTCTAAATCAAAAACTAAAAGTCTAAAACTAAAAGTCTAAATCAAAAACTAAAAGTCTAAATTGAAAATTAACAGTCTAAAACTAAAAGTCTAAATCAAAAACTAAAAGTCTAAATTGAAAATTAACAGTCTAAAACTAAAAGTCTAAATCAAAAACTAAAAGTCTAAATTGAAAATTAACAGTCTAAAACTAAAAGTCTAAATCAAAAACTAAAAGTCAAAAACTAAAAGTCTAAAACTAAAAGTCTAAATCGAAAACTAAAAGTCTAAAACTAAAAGTCTAAATCGAAAACTAAAAGTCTAAATCGAAAACTAAAAGTCAAAAACTAAAAGTCTAAAACTAAAAGTCTAAATCGAAAACTAAAAGTCTAAAACTAAAAGTCTAAATCGAAAACTAAAAGTCTAAATTGAAAATTAACAGTCTAAAACTAAAAGTCTAAATGGCAAACTTAAAGTCTTTTGAGGATTATTCATTTGGTGTTTAGGATAGGGAAATTAGTCATTTAGTCATTTTAAAATCTGCATGTAACTACAGTAACGTAACACATGCATGTCAGCAACAGTTAGCCTAATATAGCTAACTTGCTAATGTTAGCATATCTTACCTGCTGTACTGTCCGCTGCTTTCTCCTCAGACGGATAACACTGTTTGTGTGTGAGGCCACATTGACAGAAATGCTGTACACTTTTAGTTATGGTATTATAAATGATAGTCCTCCCTCCAGCCCTGCTTTCATGGCAGTGTGCTGGCAGTCAGAGCTCCCCTGCAGTCCATACAGTGCCTCTGCCCCTCAGCCCTTTCAAACCCTCCCTACAGCTTTTGGGCCGAGCCTCCTCATTTGTATACACGACTAAATCCTAAATTCCCACATCCCCAAAAGACCAATCCTAAATACCAATTTCATTTTCGACTTAGACTTTAAGTTTCAGGATTTAGACTTTTATTTTTAATTTGACCCAACAATCCCTCCATACAGTGAAACGTATCAGCTGTACACTTGCAGATACCTGTAATTAGGTTTAGATGAAGTTAGTTTCACGGCTGTTTCCCAAAGCAGCTCCGAGTTAAAGCCTGGATGTCTCCCAGTTCTCTTGGAGAGCTGATTCAGGCAGACGTTTAAAAGTTTAATCACCTGAAAATCCCCAAAGATCACAAACGTCTGTCCAACGCTCCTGTTACTGTAGGAGGAGTAGGGGCCGTCTGAAAAGGTTGATACAATGCTTTTAAACGCGGTCTTAAAATCTTTTAGGAGAGCTTTTTCCTGGACTCTTGCCCCTTTTCTTTGCCTTATTGTTTTTATTTTCAGCACTTACCTGTTTTTCCTCATGAAGCACTTTGGGATTTGTTTAAATATAAAGTGCATTACAAATAAAATATTATATTATTTTTATTATTATTATTAGTTTTTCAGCATAAAAAAGCTCAAACCACTGCCAGCATAGAGACCAGCTTTAAACATTTCACTCCTGTGAGTCTGTAAAGAAAAGTTAAGTAAATTAATTAATTAAATACTTACTGATGCACAGAGCAGGTTGTAGTTTCAACAGTGTGCTCATTTCTGAATGTACTGACATCAAACCACCTCTCATCTGTCCTGGACATCCTCTCACAGCTGTTAGTTTTATTAAAGAGACAGTTATCTGACAGAGGGCGGGTTTCATCAGAGGTTCAGGAGGTGGACTGAATGAATCCAGCTGGTTTTCAGGTCCTGTCGGGAGCCCTGGTGTTGCGGTGTGAACGTTGTTCTGGTATTTCTGAAGCACTGACCCGGCCTAATGCTGCTCTCTCTCTCCCCTCAGGTGGCTTCAGGCTCGGGCGCCGGCTCCTCCCCGGCCGCCTCCTCCTCCCGCCAGCAGCTCCGTCAGCGGATCACACGAGTTAACCTCAGGGACTTCATCTTCTGCCTGGAGCAGGAGCGCTCCACGGCTCGCTCGCTCATGCTCTACAAGGCGCTACTGAAGTAAGGACGAGCTCCCCGCCCCCCGCAGACCACAAACCGGATCACACTTCAACCTCCAGTCCTCATATCCTCAAAGGTGTTTCATTGTCACGGATGGGGTCTTCAGTCCCCTCAGCACCCTGTAACCTGGACTCACCTGAACCCTCTTCCAGGTTTACATCTCGTCTTGCTGGTTCAGGTGCCCAGCTTCAGACCGCACGCTACGGTCCGGCTGTGTTAAAAGAAATCTCCGGTGGAAGCTAAGAAGCAACTGCAGCTTCCTCAGTGTTGGATTCTCCGAGCTCAGCAGAACCCGCTGATGGCTGCAGGTACAGAGGAGGTCAATCAGATTCTGGTGTCAGACAGCAGAACCAGAGAGCTCCGTTTTTATTCCTCACATTCTTCTCTCCTGTCCAAACCTGGCGCCCTCATTACCCACAATGCAACTCTGACAGTTGGGTGGAGGTCCAGTTGCAGTTTTGTTTTCACCCGAGGACATTCAGCAGACTTCACACGGATCCCTCTGAGACCCTGAGGGCGTCGGACTACTTTCAAACGTGTGCAGGAGAACTCCCCGAATCCTGGAGTCACCTGGAGACTCACGCTGAGACTCTTTAACAGTGCGCAGGTCTGAAACGAGGCCCTCTCGGTCAGAGTTTCCAGACGGCGTGCTGATCCTGACGCCTGACGCCGCGTCGACTCCAGCGCTGTACCTACAGAGGTGCCTTTCCCGTCTCATCTTTCCGACCATCTCCACGTAGACTGCCTGTCGTTTGTTGCCCTCAGCTGCCACTCAGGACGCCGGGCTCGTGGGCTCCTCGGTTTGTTTTTTAAAGTTTTCTGAGCACGCTCAGATGTGTGAGGTCTTACATTCAACCGTCACTTTTTCTTTTTAAGTTTTCCGCCGCTGCAGGGAGGGACTTATTAGTTTTATGATCGTTGTTGTCAGAGGGACGTCAGAACTGTGCCGCTGCGATGGTCGAATGAACGAAGACGAAACAGATCGTTTTAGACTGTGTGTGTGTGTGTGGGGGGGGGGGGGGTAATGATGCTGATGGCGGTGACGGCCGACAGACTTGAAGCAACAGTCCAACATTTAATGAATCATCTTCCTCTCTGAGTCACATGTTCAGCTCATGTTCAATATGCTTAGCTTAGCATAAAGAGTGGAAACGGGGGGAACAGTTAGCCTAGGTCAGCACAGATGAACACGTTTTATCCCATTTATAGTATGAAAACACGCTGTGGTCGTACTGGGGGAACGTACGACCACAGCGTGTCTCAGGTGTTGTGGAACGACTGATCAGAGAAGACGGCACAAAAACTAAATGTAGCTTTTAAACTTCAGTGTTTGTCCAGATGAAACCTCAGATTCAGAGCAGCTGGGTCCGTTCCCTTTTGGACGACGCCTGATTATCTGGACTGATATTCCATCTTGGATTTTGGAGGACATTATGATTTTTACATAATTCTCTCTGAAAAGCAAACGTAAACGACAGGACATCTCTGCAGCTCAGCAACATTTAGTTTTCACTCGCGTGCTGCTGTTTGAAAGCTGCTGAGCTTTTGAGGAATTGGTCCGCCCCAGGCTAGCTGTTTTATGCTAAGCTAAGCTAAGCTAAGCTAAGCGGCTGTAGCTTCATATGTGCAGACTGAGCATGTGACTCTGAGAGGAGATGTTGCTCTTCATCAGGGAGCTGGCTCTCCTGCAGACTCAACGCTCACTCAGGCTACGTTCAAGAAGGCTAACACCACACATCACATTCCTGCAGCGCTCCTCCTCCTACTCCCCCTTCCTCCCCCTCCTGCCCCCCTCCTTCTTCCCCTCCCTCTCCTCCTGCTCCTCCTTCTCCCCCTGCTCCTCCTGCCCCCCTCCTCGTCCTGCTCCCCCTCCTCCTGAAGATGCAGTTTGCTGTTGAAACTTTTTAAGGAGATCTTTTTTGGAAAGTGTGTACATTGAAGGTTTTTAACGCTTTACATGTCTTTTTTTTTTCTCCCCTCGTATCGGGCATTTGGTCTGTATAGTATCCACCTGCTAACTGAAGCTGAGGTGTGTGGGCTGTATGTGCAGGCGGTCTGCAGAGCGCCCACATACAGGATCACCTGTCGGAAGGACACAATTTTTGCGACTATTTATATTTCCTACATTCTGTATTCAACCTGACGCATTTCGGGCAATGCAATTTTACAGTTGTTTGTACCTTTGCAAAAAAAATGAAATAAAGAAAATGATAAAGAAGCAGCTTTGAGTTCATTACAGAGTTTAAAGGTGAAAACGAGACACAAAACTAACAGATACATAAACATGTTTTCAGAATGGTTTATAAAAGAGTTATGCGCCCGCAGCAAGCTGTTCATATCAAACCAGAGAGGATCAGAGTCTCTTCAGACTGAGAGGTCAAAGGTCAGCAGAGGTCAAAGGTCTGCCAGTCCCGACATGTGTCCTGAACGTCTTCGTCCTCCAGCTGGACTCAAAGACTGTCCGCAAAGGGTGGTGGTTAGTCCAGAGGTTCCTGTTTGATCCGGATCGGGGTGCTGGTGATGGACTGGCTGTGCCGCAGGTCGCGACACAGGACGTACTCGCTGAACTGGGACGAATCGACCCCCCCGCCGCAGGACGCCTTGATGCTGAAGCCCTTCTGAAACAGACGCTCCAGGACCTGCAGGCAGGCGGACGGACAGGGTTTCAGGTAACAGACTTTATTACACAGACCAGGTTCTGTTCTGGTGCAACAACTAAAGAACTGACAGCATCTACAGGTGCAGTAAAATAAACAGGTCTGATGTGAAACATTAAGAGGGGCCGCGAGAGTCAGTGGGGGCCCCGGGGTCCCGGGCCGTGTTGATGAGGTGGGAAGAAACTGTTCATGTGACCTGAACTGAGACTCAGTCAGCCGGTCCTGGTACATCTACGAGTCAAAGGTAGCTGGACTCTAAAGGGTCTAAAGGAGACCAGCTGGACTCTGGTCTAAAGTGGTCTAAAGGAGACCAGCTAGACTCTGGTCTAAAGTGGTCTAAAGGAGACCAGCTGGACTCTGGTCTAAAGTGGTCTAAAGGAGACCAGCTGGACTCTGGTCTAAAGTAGTCTAAAGGAGTCCAGCTAGACTCTGGTCTAAAGTGGTCTAAAGGAGACCAGCTGGACTCTGGTCTAAAGTAGTCTAAAGGAGACCAGCTGGTTTCTCTTTCACGCCTGCAGTTCACTTCATTTGATCCGGATCAAGAAAGAAAGATTCTGGTTCTGTTCTTGGCTGTTCTGGCTTCGCCTGTACGCAGAAGGAGCCCTGACCTGAGCAGGTGTGAGCTCACCTGGACAGAGTTGAGTCTGCAGTACCCGTTGAGGGGGAAGCGGATGACGTGGGTGGGGTCCTGGTTCCAGCCGGCGTTGAGAGAGTTACACATGACGTCTCCGGTCTCGGGGAAGACCTCCTCGATCAGAACCTTCTCTCCGCTCAGTGCGATCCTCTCGCCCAGGTCGGGCGTGACGCGAACCACCAGACACTCGCAGGGCGCCGCCCGCTGAGCCTCTCGCTCCGCCTGCCAGCGATCCAGCTCCCGCACCATCGGGGTCAGCTGGTAGAACCGAGCCTCCTCGTACAGCTGGGGGAAGTCCTGACGGGGACAGACGGGACAGATGGGACAGATGTAGTGACGTTCCAGAAACCAGAGACGGGAAAGACCAAGTTCAGGTCAGCAGTGAGCGACTGATCGATCTATCCTAATCTATAATGAGCCAAACTCCTTCATTTAATTGTTAATTTTAGATCTTTTAACTTTTGGACCATTTAAGGTTTTTCACTAGACTCGAGCTATTTAGATTTACAGAAGAACTACAAACATGGCGGCCGACCTGCAGTGTAGTTTAGCTGCCAGAACGCTGCAGGAAACGACAGCTGCTGAAGCTTATTCTGAAAAGTGAAACGTACAAAAGAATCTCAGAAGAATCTTTTGTGCTTTCAGATCATTGCGAAGGAAGGAAGGAAGGAAGGGGAGAGGGAAGGAGGGAAGGAGGAAAGGAAGAGGGAAGGAGAGAGGGAATGGGGAAGGGGAAAGGAAGAGGGAAGGGGAGAGGGAAGAGGGAAGGAGAGAGGGAAGGGGAAAGGAAGAGGGAAGGGGAGAGGGAAGAGGGAAGGGGAGAGGGAAGAGGGAAGGAAAGAGGGAAGGAGGGAAGGAAAGAGGGAAGGAGAGAGGGAATGGGGAAGGGGAAAGGAAGAGGGAAGGAGAGAGGGAAGGGGAAAGGAAGAGGGAAGGGGAGAGGGAAGAGGGAAGGAGAGAGGAAAGAGGGAAGGAGGGAAGGAAAGAGGGAAGGAGGGAAGGAAAGAGGGAAGGAGGGAAGGAGAGAGGGAATGGGGAAGGGAAGGGGGAAGGAGAGAGGGAAGAGGGAAGGGGAAGGAGAGGGGGAAGGAGAGAGGGAAGAGGGAAGGAGAGAGGGAAGAGGGAAGGAGAGAGGAAAGAGGGAAGGGGGAAGAGGGAAGGAGAGAGGAAAGAGGGAAGGGGGAAGAGGGAAGGGGAGAGGGAAGGAAAGAGGGAAGGAAAGAGGGAAGGAGGAAAGGAAGAGGGAAGGAGAGAGGGAAGGGGAAGGGGAAGGAGAGGGGAGAGGGAAGGAGAGAGGGAATGGGGAAGGGGGAAGGAGAGAGGGAAGGAGAGGGGGAAGGGGGAAGGAGAGAGGGAAGGGGGAAGGGGAAGGAGAGAGGGGAGAGGGAAGGAGAGAGGGAATGGGGAAGGGGAAAGGAAGAGGGAAGGAGAGAGGGAAGGAGAGAGGGAAGGGGGAAGGGGAAGGAGAGAGGGGAGAGGGAAGTAGAGAGGGAAGGGGGAAGTAGAGAGGGAAGAGGGAAGGAGAGAGGGAAGGGGAGAGGGAAGGGGAGAGGGAAGAGGGAAGAGGGAGAGGGAAGAGGGAAGGAGAGAGGGAAGGGGAGAGGGAAGGGGAGAGGGAAGAGGGAAGAGGGAGAGGGAAGGAGGGAAGGGGAGAGGGAAGGAGGGAAGGAAAGAGGGAAGGAAAGAGGGAAGGAGGAAAGGAAGAGGGAAGGAGAGAGGGAAGGGGAAGGGGAAGGAGAGAGGGGAGAGGGAAGGAGAGAGGGAATGGGGAAGGGGAAAGGAAGAGGGAAGGAGAGAGGGAAGGAGAGAGGGAATGGGGAAGGGGAAAGGAAGGGGGAAGGAGAGAGGGGAGAGGGAAGGAAAGAGGGAAGGGGAAGGGAAGGGGGAAGGAGAGAGGGAAGAGGGAAGGGAAGGGGGAAGGAGAGAGGGAAGAGGGAAGGGGAAGGAGAGGGGGAAGGAGAGAGGGAAGAGGGAAGGAGAGAGGGAAGGGGAAAGGAAGGGGGAAGGGGAAGGGGGAAGGAGAGGGGGAAGTGAAGGGGAAAGGAAGGGGGAAGGAGAGAGGGGGAAGTGAAGGGGGAAGGAGAGAGGGGAGGGGAGAGGGAAAGGGAAAGGAAGAGGGAAGGAGAGAGGGAAGGGGGAAGGAGGAAGGAGAGAGGGAAGGGCAAAGGGAAGAGGGAAGGAGAGAGGGAGGAGAAGGGGAAGGGCAAAGGGGGAGGGGGAAGGAGAGAGGGAAGAGGGAAGGAGAGAGGGAGGAGAAAGGGAAGGAGAGAGGGAGGGGAAGGAGGGGAGGGAAGGAGAGAGGAAGTGATGAAGGAAGGAAAGAAGGAGAGAGGAAGTGATGAAGGAAGGAAAGGCTCTGTTATTTCTGCTTCTGCTGATCTGAGTGCTTCTTCCTCCGCCGGTGAAACACAGTTTTTACTCCTCGCCGCTGCTGGCCCGGGGCGGCACGCTCCCCCCCCCCCCTCTCCGGCTGAGGGGTAGATGTGTTTTACAAAGAGGGGTTGTGTCTGCGGGGCGTTTTAGTCATCCTGAGCAGAATAACAGGCAGTGCTCGCTAACTACAGGCAGGGAGATGCAACACACTCACAGTGATTTAGGAAAACACACTGTAAGCGACTCTGCAGCCGCCGGCGCTGATTAAAGCGTCAGAATCACAGACCCGCTGCTGTTTGTTGAACTTAACGAGGAGAACGTCACGAAGGTCGACGACTTCTGTCCCTGCGGTTTTTATCCTGGTCCCTGTTTAACTGAGAGACGTTCCTGAACGACTCCCAGCTGTTTTATCACTGTGGTTCTGGTTTACTTGATGAAAGGTCAGTTAGCACATGTTGTCATGATAAAACCTTTCACATCATTAGATATCAAGAATTATCAGGATAAATGTCAAATCATTCAGTTTCTGCTCCTCACTGAAAGTTAATGTGGTTTAAACTTTTCTCTCTGCTCAGAACAAACCTATTAAATCTGTTTTCAACTATTGTGCAGCAGGAAAATTAAGTTAAATCTGTTTTCTTCAACAAAATAAATATCTTAACAGACAAACTAAGTACTGATTCGTGTAGTCCCAGAGCCAGGACTGAGCACAAGACCAGGTTCAGGTTTTACAGCTCTGTCATTTTGACACACTGCATCATAAAGTTAATGTATGGGAGGGACGTGCAGATGCAAGATCAGCAATAACTGTAAAATCCTTTTATTCTCAGAAAACTGGATTTGGAAAAAAATATTTTTCAACTACACAGAATGTTAGAGATCCTTGTAGCCAGATTTTAATTATATATTTCTTGTATATTTTGTTCTGTGGCTGAAAATCCATCTGTCCACTTATGGAGCTAAATCAGGGCCAAATGTTTTGCTAATTTGAAAGATGAAAAAAACTGTAAGAGAAAAATTACAACTTGTAATTGAACATTTAAGTTTTGGTCTTAAACTTGAAAAATAAAACCATGTAATCAAAATAAAAATAAGTGTTTAAGTGTTTTGTTTTCAGTTTAAATAAAATGTTGATTAAATTATGGAATTATTTTGAATAAATTATAAATTTTAATCTTTCACTTTTATAAATTTTGTTAATTGAGGACTAATTGTTTTAAGTTCCACTTTTTATGTTTTCAGAATCAAATTTTTTTTAGATAAGTTTTTTTTTTTTCAGTTTCAGACTTTTGGCCCTGATTTTGCGGAGGGGGCGTGGAATCATGAGTGACACCCCAACAAAGAAGGCAGAAGACTCATGTTGCCTTCAGGTCCTGTTGGTGATAACTGTGACTGATTGACTGTAAACAAACTGATGCCAGTGACAAAGCTCAATAAGCGGCGCCACTTTTGGACGTTTTGGCCAAATGGTGAATTCTATTTTGTATGTGTTTATTTAAAATGATGATATAATTTGGACTTGAAAACTTGTTGTTTATGTCTTTATTTTTTATCGTCCGCTAACAAACTACACCCGCATGTGAACGAACACGTTTCCCAGCATGCCTCAGGTGTTCTACTCCCTCTGCTCCGACAGCAGCTCTGCACATTCTTTAAGACTACAGCCGTTAACGCGGTCACACTTCAGTTAGCTGCACACTGTAGCTTCAGAGTGATGATGAGGTCGCCGGACGGATCCTGCGTTCCCAGGTGGATCGTTAGTGTCGTGTTTCCAGCTCGCTCACCTTGAAGTCTTCCGGCAGCAGCAGCTTGCAGGTGCGCAGGAAGCTGAGGATGTAGCGGAAGATGTCTCCGTCTCTGTCGATGAAGTAGTGCTGCTTCAGACTGTCCAGCACGATGGGCTCGGTGCCGTTGAACAGGCGACTGATCCTGCGGAGAGCAGAACAACAGGAAGTCACGCCACCGGGGAGCCTCGCTGCCGCCCCGGGTCACACGATCCTTCATCACTCTGTCCTTTATTCTGACCCACATTCACCGCCCTGCTGCCCCAAACACTCACTACAGCCCCACATGTAGATTCATCTGCCGCTGGAAGTTGTCCCCAGCTGCTCCGTTTCCTCCGGTCTGACGGAAAGTACGGCGAGCAGCCGTCTGAGGAAACGTTTGTCTGCTCAAACATGAAGATGAACGAGATGAGACGATTGATCGATTTACAGAAAACTGCTCTGACTGTTGGAGAATAATAAAATGGTTGATCGTGAATTAGATGAACGTTTCGCTCTGGGGACCTTTGACGGAGAATCTTTACACACCAGCCAATCGACTGACGGAGGAAATAATCAGCTGATTGATCCAGAAGGAAAAGAATCATGTTCACGTCATCAATTCTCTCCTCCTCCTTCATCCCTTCGTCCACTCTCTCCTCCTCCTTCATCCCTTCGTCCCCTCTCTCCCCCCTCCTAACCTCCTCGTCTCCTCCCTCCTTCTCCTCCTCCTTCATCCCTTTGTCCCCCTCCCTTCTCCCCTCCTCCTTCATCCCTTCGTCCACTCTCTCCTCCTCCTTCATCCCTTTGTCCCCTCCCTTCTCCCCTGTCTCCCTCCTCCTCTCTCCCCCCTCCTAACCTCCTCCCCTCCCGCCTCCTCCTCCCTCGTCCCTTCTCTCCTCCTCCTCCTGATCTGAGGTCAGCTGTGCTGAAACTTTGTTATTGTGTCAAATACTTTTATTTCTAGTCACTTTACTTGAAGTGCTTATATTTTACTTTTTACTTGTACTGCAGTACGTGTCAGAGGGAAAAACTGTAATTTTAACTTTTCAGATTATTAATACTAAATATAATCAACTAATAAATGCTAAAGTTTTTTATAAAGTGATTAAAAGTATCTCCACCCTCATCAGCTGCAACTTTAAAGTGATGAGCACATGAATCAATTCCTCCTGTAATATCTATAAATATGCACAATGAGTACTGTTGGTACTTTCAGCATATTTTAGTGCTTGTACGTTTATAAATTCTGAACGCAGGACTTTTACTCGTATTTCTACACTGTGGTACTGCTGGGAGTACTTCCAGGGTGATGTTCTGAAGTTTATGACCACCTGGTCACCTGAGGTCCCGGTGGACTTACCTAGACTCGGGGTATTTGGTGAGCGTCGCCAGGCTGCTGGTGTACATGTGCCCCCCCACGTCTATGTGGACCGGGGCGTTGGACTTGGTGAGCTGGGCGGCTGACGGGATGCCCTGGGCGGTCATGGGGGACACAGGTGAGCGGCTCAGAGACATCCTGGACATGCTCCGCCCCTCCTGTCACAGGTAACAAAGGTAAAAGTACTTCACATTCATGGAGCAGAATTCAGCCACTGTGCAGATCTGTGCCAGGGTTCAGGTCTGACGGGAGAACCCAACATGTTTCTGATGGTGACACCAGGAGCTGACACAAATACACAAATACTAGTACACATGAATGGAAAGAAGACTGGACTGGCAAAGTAGCCCAAAATCTCAAAACTGACCAGATGATAAAACCGTGTTTTTGCCGTGTCTTGCGTTAAGCTAGTGACAGAGCTCAGAGGGCCAAATACAATCACCTCAGTTTTGTTTTCATTAAGTTGAAGGAGGTTCCTCTAAATTGATCAAAGGTTCTTCAGAGAGTGGTGCTGTCAGGTGTAACTGGTGTGTAAAACTGTGAGTCATCTGCGTAACAGTGAATCAAAATATTGTCCTTCTCAAAGATGAAAAAGCATTTATAGCAGGAATAAGAGAGGGCCCAAGGTTGAGTCTTGAGGTACGCCACATTTAATAGAAGCAGGGAAACGCCAACAATTTCCCGTTTTAAAACTTGTTTCTCTCAGGTAGGACCTAAATCACTTTCAAGTTGTGCCCTGCACACAGACTTCTAGGCCTTTTAAAAGAAGATCATGGTCCATTGAGATCCAGACTAAAATGGCACCAGAACCAGAGTGGACAGAAAGGAAGATGTCAACACCGCGAGGAGAACGTGCAAACCCCTCACAGAGCGGGGTTTGATACCGGGACCACCGTGCTGTCCAATAGGTCAGAACACACCTGAGCTCTAACAACAACAAAATAAAAGGGTTCTATTGAAATCAACTTGGTTCTATAAAGTTCTCCCTCCAAAGCACCAATCAGTGTCAGAATGTAAACAGGAGGACCAATCAGCTTCTGGTTCCCCTCGCATCCCCTCCCTGCTTCAAACCACACCTCTGAGTGTTTGTGCTCAATTACAGATGAACTTCACCTTTAAACAAATGTGACACAGAAGAAGACTCTGAGGGTTCTGAGGCCGGACTTCGAGGTTTCAGGTCCGGCCTCCCTACATGAAACTGAGAATACTTGTGTACTTTTACAGCTGATACTTCATAAAGCTGACAGCTGATCACTGAACTGGACTTTTCCTTATAATGCAGTATTTGTATGTTGTTGTACTGGTACTCGTGTACAGCCTCCGTCAGGGGACAGGCAGGTCTCCAGACTGCAGGGGTGGAGTATTCATGGAGCAGCGGGGGATGGTGATGACCTGGGGGCTGCTGGGCTCAGTCTGGATTAATTGACCCCCCCCCCCGGTTTGTAAAGCAGAGCTCTGAAGCATGAAAGGTGAACAGGAGGCGGGCGGCAGCTTTCAGAGTCTCTGCCCCGCGGCCTGCACGCCGCCCCGGGCCGAACTGACAAACCCTGCTCCCCTCTCTCTCCGTCTCTGCTGCTACACCAGGGTCAGTGTTAAAACCACGGGAAATAACAGCGCGCCCTGCTGTCTGCAGCTCTCTGCTGGTCACAGGCTCAGACCCCGGAGGGGACACCAGAGTCACGCATAATAAAGGGAGAAACCTGAGGCTGCTGTCACTCAGTGTGACTAACTCTAAACCAGAGCTCAGTCCTTCCATCTGATGATTAATGTTTCAATTCAGGAAAAAAAAACTGGTGAGAATCACATAAAATGCAGATTTACAAAACGAACCAATAAGTCACGTGAACAGACGTTAAACAAATCGACTTTTAGATTTGACCTTTCGTTTAATTTCTCTGAAACCGTCTCATGTTCATTTTAATACCAATAAATGACCTGTTTCAATGGAGAAACCTGCTCCGAGTCTGCGCCGCTCTCGCTCGTGTGGGAACATCAACACGCGCCAGACTCCATTTAAAAACCTTCACATTTAATGCGGCCTCGCTGATCAGCACACCGACTCTGATTTAAGAGCTTTTACTGTAGTGCACGGCCTTTGGGTCAGTTCAGGACATAATATATCCATAAACTAAAAGCCAGTTTCGATCCTCGACCACAGAGTCACATGTTTCCGCCCGACAAGCCGACCTGATAAACACGGCAGGAGAAAGAGTAAAAGTTCACCTTTTGTGCAAATACATCCTGGTGTGGAACAATTCGTGTTGCCGAATTTAACACTGTGTCCCAGCATTACTGGAGGTTTAAAGCTCTGGTGTAGCGTTTCTATATGTGTTTCGATATAAACGGATCCTTAAAACTGCCACATTTTAAATGGAATTTGGTGGCTCTTTAGCAACAGCGCGTATCGGCTCTAGTCGAAACCGGAGTTTCGCGATTTTACATCGTGAGCTTGAAGATTTGAGCGTAAACCTGCCGGGAAGCTTCGGGCCTGTGAGTCAGCGGGTTCTTACCTGAGAGGACACCGACACAGAAGACATGGAGACCGGCGTGTGTCTGCTGCGTCCCGGGGTTGGAGGTCTGGTACCGGCTGCTCTTCACTGCGCGTCCTCGTCAGTCCGCCTCGCCGTCCTCCGGTGCGTGTGTGAGTGTCTGTCCGTGTCTCCGCCGAAAGAATAAAGAGGAGGGCTGAAAGAGAAGTGCTGCCCGGGGCCCTTCAGACCCCCCGGGGGCCAGGATTAGGATACAATAACGCGGGCGGTTTGTTGCGGTCTCTGCGCGCCGTGGACGGGAAGATGTGGGATGATTTATCCGAAGAATCTAAAAGCCACCAAACATGCGAACCTTCAGCAGAAGCCGTCCCGGTACCGTCCTCCTCCTCCGCGTTCTCCTCCCGACAGCTCCTCTGTTTCAGCAACATCAAACATCCCTCTGGCTCTGGAGCCAAATGACGTCTATCGTCATGCATTCTGCCCTTCCAGCCGCCCGCGGCCAAATGCGCCATTTCAATTATTGCGCACTGGTAGATGGAGATGTGCGCCGGCGGGCTGCGCACACAGACCCGTTTTCTTCTCCTCATCTCTCGTCTCAGTCCGGCCTGGCTCCGCGCTGCTGCTGCTGCTGATTCAGAAACCTGGAAAAAGGCTGAAATTCAGAGTTTTGGTGCGTTCGCGTGCAGCAGTCATCAGGAACCATTTTGTGATCCGGCGCGCGCCTTTACGCAGACAGCCGGGACGTGCTGCGTCCCTGCGGCTGCTGGCTGTCACCTTCAGACACTCATCAGTCCCTGTGCTCCGGAGGCCAGCACACTCCGCTCCTGTTTAACCCAGATAGGCTAATACCTGCTGGGACCGAGCGCATCAGTTAGAGCGGGAAGGAGGTCACCTGGTCAGGTGTCTGCCTCCTGCATCACTCTCCAACAAAAGTCCTTTATCTGGATCAGGTCCATCTGCAGGACCTGGACCTGTTTCATTCCTCCTACGCTATATGTACACATCTATACCCACTGAAGCAGTGACACTGACATTACATCACTTTTCCACCACCAGGTGGCGCTGTTACACTCAGAGGTTTATAACAACGGGGCCGTTTATAGAATCAAAGTTTCTATTTAAAAGAAAGAATGCTGTTATATTAACTTATGATCTATGTGTGTTTTATTTTAAGTCATTCACATTAACAGAGATATATATTAAAAAAACACACAACTACTGTACGTGGATATCACAGTACTACTGTTGGACTCTTTCATTAATACTTCCAGCGCCTGCACAGCTGCTATTCACACTCCCAACTCTTAGAAACAACGTTTCCGTCACCAAAACAGACATTTTCAGATCTAAAATGAACAATTAAATGAAGGAGTTTTCTTCATTATTTCACTGTAGGATCAACTGATGACCAGCTGCTCTGTCTGCCTTCATTAATATTATATAGAATATATATAATACAGTCCAACTAAAGCTTCTGAGGTGAATTAACAGGCTGTTCCAACGGGTTTACTGTAGAAATGTGGATCATTTCCTTCCACTGCTGCAGAAAAAACAGAGAAGGAAAAAACAAAGTTTAGGTCAGAACAACTGAGAAATAATGTGAATTTCAGAGTTTTCATGGATCAATAATAATAATAATAATAATAATAATGATAATAATAAATTCCTCCCCACCGGGAGTCGCGTGTTGTTAATTTTCCTAAAGTAAAAATGATTTCAGTTTTCTTTGAGCTGAAGGAATCTGGATCTGCACCAGCAGCTGCTCTCATCATCATCCTCCTAAATCAACCAATCATTGTGTCAGAAGCTCTGACCCGGTCAGGCGTGTTCATTTGTATGGAGGGTGAGTAAAACTGGGGGAGTAGCGCCCCCTCGTGGAGCCGCAGTATCAGTACCACCAGGAGAACTCGCTCATGTTAATGCGGCTCTGAGGGGACTAAAGGAAAGATCTCCTGAAAGATCAGCAGTATTTCATTTAGGCCCGACTTCACAACCTCTCATCTCACTGGATCATATCAAAGATTTAAATTTCCAGTTTTCAAATTAAAACATGCAACAGAAATACAGATGTAAATATTTTTTTTAAATGACTTGCCCATCCTGTTTATTCCATATTTGTATATTTCTATATGTTCATGTCTGGAACAAAGTCACCGAAGCACATAAAAACATTTCACCATCAAGAAAAAGAAAAGCTCAACATAATTTAGAGACAGAAAAAATAGAAATAGGGGAGAGCAGGGGCGAAAGTACCATTTTACAGAAAAACCTAATTTTAAAAGATTATGTGATTTATTTTTGCTGTGGTCAGTAACTCACAAGTGTGCTCTATCAATACCAGGTGGTATTTTGTACAAATGTAGAATGATGTATTTGCAAAAAATGTATAAGATTTTCATTTTATTTAGTAACAGTTTCATCAAATGTTTTAAAAGTAACCCAACCGTATACTTGTTCAAAATGTTTGTTATTGGCAATGGCAGTCCATTTTACATAACATTTCTTCAGCAATATGCTATGCAAATTTACGCACATAAAGCAGTAAATAAAATTGTTAGAGGGAGATTGTTTATGAACTTGACATGATTAAGATAAAATAAGACACTTTACTGATCCTGCACTGGGGATATTTGAATGTTGCAGCAGCTTCAGAGACAGTGGGAAATTAAACATAATTTAGAAAGAGATGAATTAAAGGTTCAGTGTGTAAGATTTAGTGACATCTAGTAGTGAGGGTTGCAATTACCCCCCCCCCCTTCCCAAGCGAGCAGTATAGCTACGGTGCCTGAGACAGGACAGATGTCATCTACGAGATAAAAGAGATTGACATTCAAGAAATTAGGTTTCTTTAGATAGATGTGTTAAGAAATTATATAAAACCAAATGTTTTTTTTTTTTGAATATTATTACTTTTTCATTAATAAACAACAGCCACATGAAGAAATGAAGAGCACCATGATGTCTCAGACTCCTGTAATACATTATTTTACATCTTGGGAGGGTTGGCTCATCTGGACTAACATACCAAAGTCATTGAAGAAATTCTTAAACACTATCACATCTAGTGCATCAAGTATGACCACTGACAGATACCAGGACAATGCAAGCCTCACTGTTTCTGCGCCACAGTCTTTTATAAACCACATAATACGTGAAGTTTACAAAGGCTTAGTCAGGTGAGGGTCAAGGCTCCTCTCACTTCGCTTAATTAGATAAGCATGCAAATATTACCAAAATGTGTTTCTGTTCTATTTCAAAACATTAAAAAAGACGAAGTTGTACTGACAGCCATAAATTCAGCTTGTGGTAAAACAGTGCAACGTTTTAATCGGCATTTAGCATGTGAAAGTACAAATTACATATTTGTGTGCACAGTGGGAAGCAATATCCAACAACAGTTTTTAATGCAAATTCGGAAAGTATTTCTTTTTGTTCACTTGATAGGCACACGGCCTTGTTATATATCACCATTAGCAGTAAAAAGAAATACATGTTTTCCACCAGGGCAGTAAAATGTGAAATTTAGCTGCTGATCTAAGCCAACATTACGGTTTTATTGCCAATTAATGTTACTGATCAGCTGATTGTCTCGCTATGTAACCGGCAAAGCCAAACCACAGGCTGGAGAATAAGTAGGCGCCATGAAATTAATCCATATTTCACACCACTGACAGGGGAAACAGCTCTCTGTGGTTATGGCCAGCTTCTAGCTCGTGCTAAATAACACATGTACTCCTTCAGTTGTCCAAATGTTAACTTCTCTTCTTACTTCTCATAAACCAGACGACTACTCAGAGACTGTACATTCCTATTATTATTAGTCCGTCTTCTTCTTTGTATGTATTTAATGTAGTGACGGGCGTCTACACTAGAGGTGATCGTCCGCCGTCTGCTGGAGCTGTATTACCCAGTCTCTTCAATCACTTTCAAGTGAAACAGCCTTCTGCATTTTATGGGTTGTATTGGCCATTTAAAGGTATTTTCAGAGGTAAAAAGTACTAGGCGAGCTATAATCTATCAAATATAACTCTTCTGAATGAAATTAACTAATTTCAGGGCAGAAATAACCTTTCAGTCAATAACAAAAGGCTTCAATCATTTTCTGGCAAGTAAAATACTGCATTTTATGAGTTGTATTGGCCATTTAAAGGTATTTTAACAGGTAAAAAAAAGAGTGGATTGGTTGGTAGGCCTACACAGCAAGTAAAATAATGCAGAGTCATAAGGATAAATGCAAAATTGTCTTCATTTTATATCTAAGTTGGCAGTAAGTCATGTTAATTAGGCTACAGCCCGTTTTCCAACTATAAACAAAGATATTAGACGTAGGCCTACCAAACATCAGCTTTCGGCACGACACCTGAATTACACAAGCAGAAGAAGAACGCTGTGATGACGAAATGTGCTCTGTAGCTGTTTGTTCGTTGACGGCTACTGTAGAAACATGACGAGAAAATACAACGAGCTCCACAGCAGGGGGTGCCCGCGGTTATGTAGATATGTGGATTTTATATGCATCGCGGGAGAGGGGCAGGGGCCGAGGGGGCAAGGAGGCCCCTTGCATCATACACATTTTACAATCCCATCACATTCACAAGTAAAATGCTATCTTTTCACTTTGGAAGTTGGGACTCAAAATTCACTGTGCCTTCGATAAGGATCGGACTCACGACATCTGGGCTGCAAAGCGGAACACTACCTCACCGAGCTACAGGGACAGACAGTTTGGAAGTCTCAAATGTTCCACGTGGTCTGTGTTTGGGTCTGAACATTTAGTGTGTGAATGTTTTGGCTCTCTGTTCACATGTGGACTGGCCACATGTAATAAATCCCTAATAAATATCGGAGTTTATTGAATAGGATAAACCCATTGAGATGAACCACCTTGTTTTCGAGGGGGTCCTAATATACAATACAATAAAGAACAAAAGGACAAATCAAACACATTACAATAATCAGACAGACAATACTACAAATAACACCAACAACATCAACAACAAACAAAAAACACAAACCTGCTAGTTACCCTTTGGTTTACCCGCTAATTACCCGCTGGTTACTTGCTAGTTACCCGCTGGTTACTTGCTAGTTACCCGCTGGTTACAGGGTTCTTGCACCATTTTAAAAGTCAAATTTAATGCTTTTTAAGACCTTTTAAGACCTCAAGAAATATAAATTTAAGACCTCAAATTTTGAAACAATTTCTTTGATAGAAAAGAGACGCGCGTTTATCTCTTAATGAACAACGCAATGCCATATTTGGCAGTTTTATTTTCACCACAGGTAAAGGACTTTGCATATTCCGAATTGAGGAAGATAGAGGGAGTTTACACCTGGCATTAAAATGTATTTTGGGTGATCAGATTGTGATCGGGTAGCACTTGAACACATGAAAGTACAGGTGTAAATGCACCCGAGACGCATTGAGGACAGATTGTGATCAGATCAGCAAAACGACCTCTGGATGAGGTCAGGGACACCATGGCAGTCTTCTGCCAATAAAATCCAAAAGTCTGACATAAACATGAGCATAAACATGCTCAAACATTGTAGATTATTGATCTTGCTCATGTTTTTGGTGAACCGATCGTGTCCGTTTGTGAATGTGAATTACGGGGCAATATAACAATAATGTTAATTATCGTGACACAATCTTCCTCAATAACAATATACAAATGTTCAATAAATATTTGATTTAATTCATTTGAATCACAAACAAATTAGCACTTTCTTTTCTATTAAGATATTTATTTTGTTGTGGAAAAGGGACTGATTAATTAATTTTCTCATGCATATTTGTTGTTTTGAATGTTCTGCCTCAGCTCTGTGAAGTGATCCACTGTTTGATACCAGGCTGCTTTTTGGATCAAGTGTTTGTCTAGTTTCATTTTCACTTTCCGGCAGAGCTAATACACAAGCACACTACTAAAGAGAGGTAAATAATCCATGGAGGAAAACAAATCACAGTGAAAGACACACTTTAGAAAGTTATTTTAACCTGTAGTTATAGATAATTTTTTGGACCGGCGCAAATGAGGAGGACGTGATGTAGGTTACAGTTGTTTGAACTAGACAGAACAATAAGAACGATCTTCCTCCAACCACTTTAACTTGTGTCTACCAATCTTGGGAGGTTACCTGCTGGTTACCCGCTGGGTTACCCGCTGGGTTACCTGCAGTTTACCTGCAGGGTTACCCGCTGGTTACCTGCTGGTTACCCACTGGTTATCTGCAGTTTACCCGCTGGTTAACCGCTGGCTACCTGCAGGGTTACCCACTGGTTATCTGCAGTTTACCTGCTGGTTACCTGCAGTTTACCCGCTGGGTTACCCGCTGGGTTACCTGCAGTTTACCCGCTGGGTTACCCGCTGGTTACCTGCAGTTTACCTGCAGGGTTACCTGCTGGTTACCTGCAGTTTACCCGCTGGTTACCTGCAGTTTACCCGCTGGTTACCTGCAGTTTACCCGCTGGTTACCCGCTGGTTACCCGCTGGTTACCTGCAGTTTACCTGCAGGGTTACCCGCTGGTTACCTGCAGTTTACCCACTGGTTACCTGCAGTTTACCTGCAGGGTTACCCGCTGGTTACCTGCTGGTTACCCGCTGGTTACCTGCAGTTTACCTGCAGGGTTACCTGCTGGTTACCCGCTGGGTTACCTGCTGGTTACCCGCTGGTTATCTGCAGTTTACCTTCTGGTTACCTGCAGTTTACCCACTGGTTACCCGCTGGTTACCCACTGGTTACCCGCTGGGTTACCCGCTGGTTACCCACTGGTTACCCGCTGGGTTACCCGCTGGTTACCTGCAGTTTACCTGCAGGGTTACCCGCTGGTTACCTGCTGGTTACCCGCTGGTTACCCGCTGGTTACCCGCTGGTTACCCACTGGTTATCTGCAGTTTACCTTCTGGTTACCTGCAGTTTACCCACTGGTTACCCGCTGGTTACCTGCAGTTTACCCGCTGGTTACCTGCAGTTTACCCGCTGGTTACCTGCTGGTTACCCACTGGTTACCCGCTGGGTTACCCGCTGGTTACCCACTGGTTACCCGCTGGGTTACCCGCTGGTTACCCACTGGTTACCCGCTGGGTTACCCGCTGGTTACCTGCAGTTTACCTGCAGGGTTACCCGCTGGTTACCTGCTGGTTACCCGCTGGTTACCCGCTGGTTACCCGCTGGTTACCCACTGGTTATCTGCAGTTTACCTTCTGGTTACCTGCAGTTTACCCACTGGTTACCCGCTGGTTACCTGCAGTTTACCCGCTGGTTACCTGCAGTTTACCCGCTGGTTACCTGCTGGTTACCTGCAGTTTACCCACTGGCTACCCGCTGGTTACCTGCAGTTTACCTGCAGTGTTACCTGCAGTTTACCTGCAGGGTTACCCGCTGGTTACCTGCAGTTTACCCGCTGGTTACCTGCAGTTTACCCGCTGGTTACCTGCAGTTTACCCGCTGGGTTACCCGCTGGTTACCTGCAGTTTACCTGCAGGGTTACCCGCTGGTTACCTGCAGGGTTACCCGCTGGTTACCTGCAGTTTACCTGCAGGGTTACCCGCTGGTTACCCGCTGGTTACCTGCAGTTTACCTGCAGGGTTACCTGCTGGTTACCCGCTGGGTTACCTGCTGGTTACCCGCTGGTTATCTGCAGTTTACCTTCTGGTTACCTGCAGTTTACCCACTGGTTACCCGCTGGTTACCCACTGGTTACCCGCTGGGTTACCCGCTGG
This sequence comes from Micropterus salmoides, assembly GCF_014851395.1. NCBI lineage: Eukaryota > Metazoa > Chordata > Actinopteri > Centrarchiformes > Centrarchidae > Micropterus > Micropterus salmoides. The sequence goes on along the minus strand of NW_024044570.1, from coordinate 3,523,190 downwards.
TTACCCACTGGTTACCCGCTGGGTTACCCGCTGGTTACCTGCAGTTTACCTGCAGGGTTACCCGCTGGTTACCTGCTGGTTACCCGCTGGTTACCTGCTGGTTACCCGCTGGTTACCCACTGGTTATCTGCAGTTTACCTTCTGGTTACCTGCAGTTTACCCACTGGTTACCCGCTGGTTACCCACTGGTTACCCGCTGGGTTACCCGCTGGTTACCCACTGGTTACCCGCTGGGTTACCCGCTGGGTTACCTGCAGGTTACCTGCAGGTTACCCGCAGTTTACCTGCTGGTTACCTGTGCAACAGGTGCAAACCGACACGTCGCTGCACACAGACGTGTGCTCCCGCCATTATTACGTGGTCCAATGAGAGGAGAGGAACACACTTCTTCTTCGTTATCTGGAGTAATAAAGACACTTTGTACAAAAATAGATACGTTTTATCTCTTGCGGTTTAAAAATGGGATTAACTAAGAACTGACTCACCTGAAGATCGCATCGTCGTTCTTGATGCCATTTTTAACAAATGTTCATTTCACAGAAGAAACACAGTTTTTATCTTTTTTATAGAAGAAATCGATTCAGAGAATGAGGAACGTTTTGGACTGAACTGTAGCAGCAAAATGCTTTAGGTCTTCTGGTATTTTTAACTATTTAAAACAGGTAAAGTTAAAACCTGTTTTTTAATCATGTTGCATTGGATTCCCTCCACCAAAGATTTAAACCTTTCATTGATTCTTACTGAGTTTCATCTATTTCACCACCATGAACATACAAATGTATTCTAGAAACACTTTATTAACGGAGTATTCTGATTGTCTTGTTATATTTAGTGCTTTGTGGTCCGGACAGTTTGAGGTACATCGTGCAGCTCCTTAATGTGCTTCCAAAATGTTCAGAACAGCTGCAGATATCCTGATGAGAGTGTGGAAGTAGGACCACATCACGTTCTACATTCACTTTACTGGCTTCCCGTCTCCAGCAGGATTGAATTAGGACTAAGCTGTTTTGCTGTCTCTGTCCTTTGTCCGTGACTGTTCAGGTTTTCCTTCCTTGATTATTTGACCTGGGTGTCATTAGGTTCACCTTTAAGTGGTGTGATCTGTTCACTCAGCGCCAGTTCATTGCTTCGCTGTCTCTGGTGTTCCAAGTGTTTCTCCTGCACTACATCTCACTTGTGGATTATCTCTCTGTTGGACACCTGTTGTGTTTTGGACTCTCAACATCACCTGTTGAGCCTCTGTAATAAATCTAACCAACCTGTTCCGGGTCCAAACTCCTGTTACCTGCAAACAGAAAAGTTCCAGCATTCTAATAGAACTGAATTTAATTTGAGCTTCTGACGATGTTACACGTCTCTGATTAACTGAATATTTTGTGGTTGTTCTGATTCTTCTTCTTGTTTAGTGTTTATACAGAAACAAGGTAAATCATTACATTACATTTAAATGTGTTATTCTGTAATGGAAAACTCAGTTGACTGACTAACAATTATCATGCGCAAACAAAGAACTGATGAACAGCAGCTTACTGTCCGTTTGGAGGTTTCAGGACGTTAACAACACTGATGAGTAGGGTCGGGAATCAAGTTACCAAGAACCGTGGACTCATCCAAAACTGTGTGCTCATTAAGTCCTGTGGACTCGTTAAGACCCGTGAACTCGTTAAGACCCCTGGACTCGTTAAGAACCGAGGACTCGTTCAGACGTGTGGACTCATTAAGAACTGTGGACTTGTTAAGATGTGGGGTCTCGTTAAGAAGTGTGAACTCGTTAAGACCTGTGGACTTCTCAAGACCCCTGGAATCGTTAAGTCCCGTGGGGACTCATTAAGACCTGTGGACTTCTCAAGACCCCTGGAATTGTTAAGTCCTGTGGGGACTCGTTAAGACCTGTGGACTTCTCAAGACCCCTGGAATCGTTAAGTCCCGTGGGGACTCATTAAGACCTGTGGACTTCTCAAGACCCCTGGAATCACTGAGTCCCGTGGACTCGTTAAGATGTGGGGACTTGTTATGTTGTTTGTTAAAAACCCTGAAAACGTTAAGACCCGAGGACTCCTTAAGAACCAAGGACTCGTTCAGACGTGTCTCGTTATGACGTGGGGACTCATTAAGACCCCTGGACTTGTAAAGAACCATGGTCGCGTTAAGAACTGTGGAATTGTTAAGAACCCTGAAAACATTAAGACCCGAGGACTCGTTAAGACCCCTGGACTCGTTCAGACGTGGGACTCGTTAAGACCCCTGGACTCGTTCAGACGTGGGGACTCGTTAAGACCCCTGGACTCGTTAAGAACCGAGGACCCGTTCAGACGTAGGGTCTCGTTAAGATCTGTGCGTTTGGATTCTGCTTCTCGGATCCTAACTTCCCGCATATCTCAGCTCCTGACTGAACTGCAGTGATTTACAGTCCGTTAAAGAGTCTCTGATCTGCCAGGAGCTGCTACGCTGACCGAACGTCACCTCATGTGTTACGTCAACAAAGCATGAAGAAGAGAGTCCTTCTGGTTCCGGTCCTGGACCGTGGCGGGCCGCAGCAAATGCTTCAAAGTTTGGCTTAGCTTCACTAAAAAACTGCAGCAGCTGCAGTCAGGAGGTTTGATGCGAGGGAGGAAGCAGCTCCAACATGACGAAGCGTTTCCTTCAACACGGCGTGAATCTGAAGGAACGCTTCAGTGTTCAACGTGCTGCACTCTCCCAGCTACAGTGAGGCCCCAGATCCAGCTAACGCTAACAGTAGCAACGTCTCTAAGTAGAATCAGACTCTATAACATTTAAACAATACACAACACACCCGACGATGTTTCTGACAGGACAGAGACTCGTCCTGCTGTTTTCCACGGCGGTGGAATAAATCAGACGACCACATTTCTAACAAGAGTCTCACACATTTATTTGCTGAGCAACGTTTAAAACAGCCGACGTAATGCATCAGGTGAAATGGCAGTGTTAAGGCTTCAGGTCGTCTGTTCTGACGTCAGACCTGCAGAGACGAGCACGATTCGTCTTCACACGTGTTGTTGCTCTTTGTTCCAGCCGCACAGTTTCAGCCGCCCTTCAGAATAAAACTGAGCTGGTGTTTCAGGCGGCTGGCGTTGTTTGTTAGTATTGTTGTTGTTTATCAGACGGCCGGACGTGGACGGCGTCTCAGAGGAACTCTTTCAAGATAAACTTCACAGAAGTCGTTTAAGCAGCGTTAAGTTGCTTCTGTGTGGTGACGTGAACTGAAGGCTACAACAGAAGAAAAGGCAGAAAGATAAAGTTTGTTTGGCAAATAACAACTGTCCTCCACCACCGCCGCCGCCGCAGGTGAAGCTTTCTGCAGTCATCAACGACCTCCTGCCGTTCGATAGCTGTCAATCATCCTGACTGTCTCTCTGGCGGCTCTGAGCGACACACAGACGAACACCTGCAGACCAGCTGCTGTCCACGCGAGGAGACGACCTGCAGCCTCAGCGGCATTCAGACGGCGAGCGAAATGATCCCTCACTCGGCAACGAGTTTATCCTAACAGTGTATACTTTAAGTTTTGCATATATTGTACGTCAGACCTTTTTTATTTATGGGCCAATAAACAAGTATTATCATTAATCTTATTGCCGTGATTAATCTTCAGTGACGTCTCTCCCACGTTTACTGGTGTTGTGTTTTTCTGCGTCGGGCTGCTTTACTTTCTGATTTCACCGGTATTTAATTAAATGAAACCTGTCAGCTCTCTGCTGCACCTGAACTTCTCCGTAAAGTCCGGTCTTAATTCACTACTTTGTCGTTTTAATGACTCGCAGTTTCTTCACTGGGTCTGATGATCTGAGGCAGCGTGTTATTTCCACACTGGGCACCTGTGATGTCCTGGAGTACACCTGTCCGTCACCGCAGTAATTTGAGAGCACGACGAAAGTCACATTAAATGATTTGAGGGTCTGAACCTCTACAGACGGTAAATCTGTCGTCACGGCCGCGATGTGAAAAGAAGAATAAATTAGTTTCTCTGTAAATAACGACGCAGGAACAAAGAGATTCTGACGGGTCGGGTCAGGTGTTCCGGTGTGGCTCAGAGCTGGCGTTCAGGTGTTGAGTCTGCTGACGACGGACTGAACCAGTCGGATTAAAGCCGCTGAACACGACTACAGTTCTGATTTTAAGTCCACAGCGACTCGTCAGTGGTTCAGTGATGTGCAGCATATTAACACTTGTTGCTGCATTGTGGGTAAACAAGCCAACACCCAGGACTCAGCTGTTAGAACAGGTCTGAAGGTTCAAGCAGTGCATTATGGGCCACGGCCTCACTGATGGATCACTCAGTCCCGTGGCGCCGTAACATCCCGTGGCGCCCGGCTCAGTGCAGGTCTTTGAAGGGTTTGGGGTAGTTAAACATCAGGTAATCCATGTAGTAGAAGTCGAAGGCCTTCTGCCTCTCTGTGGAGTTCAGCTGTGCAAAGTACCTCTGGGTGATGGAGGAGGACGTCCTCTCCGCGAGGGGGTTTCTGTCTTTGAAGTCGGGGAAGGTGAGGTTCCCTGGCGCGCCCACGCTCTGCAGCAGGAAGTTGGCCTCTTCCTCCAGGCTCTCAAACTTCCCGATGAAGTTGTACCTGAGCAGGCAGGGGTTGCACAGCTGGCTGACCGGCTCCCAGTGGATGTCCATCCCCACGGGCCGGCGCACGTCCAGCAGGTACTGGATGAACTCCCTGAAGGTGACGCCGGCGCCGGTCCTCAGGGCTGCGCGCGTGGCATTGGCGCGGTACCTGGAGATGATCGGGCGTCCGAACACAGGGTGGTAGTACGAGTTCGGACTCTCAAACTTGTCCCGAAACGCCGACACCAGGCGCTCAAAGGGCTCCCTGACGAACAGCACTTTGGTGTAGGAGCGGAGTCTCTCGGCGATGCCGGCGTGGTTGTAGCTCTCCAGCCGCCGCAGCTGGTTGGCGTAATGAGCCGCGTCGTGGGGAATTTCTCGTGTGGAGGTGGCGCTGCCGCCCAACACCATCAGCACCCGCTTCCAGTTGGAGCAGCCGGCTTTGGGCACCTCGCAGTACAGCAGCCTGGACCGGTCCTCCACGTAAACCCGCGACACCTGCCGCCGAGAGACACGCTGCTGGGTGACGCCCGGCTGGTATTTGGCACAGACGTCGGCCAGCAGGCGGCGCCGGGACTCCTGCGTCCTCGCCAGCCGCTGCAGCGGTCGCAGTTCGTCCTCTCCGCCAACAGGAGCGCTGGAAGCTGCAAAGTTCCTCTTCAGAAGCAGCTTCCTGTGGCGTTTGGTGACCGGCTGCGTGGAGCTGACCGCAGAGTCTTCGAGCATCAACGGAGATGAATCAGACGAGACCTTAAAGTCCGTGTCAGCAGCGGCGTCTTCGGCCTGCAGATCCTGGACACGGAGAGAGAGAGAGGCTGAGTCCACAAGGAAAATACACTGTGTACATGAAGTACTTTATCTTATTACAGGTGTTTTCTGTATTTATATGTAAATAGTCATTAGTTTTTTGTACCTTAACTTGCTTCTATATTTAATGTTCCTGTCACAGATGTTTGCTTTACTGATGAGTCCAGTTTATCGTCGTTCTTTTATTTGTTTCTTGCTGGTTCTGTGCAGGTGATGTGTGTGAAGAGATATTTGGGACTAAGGGACTCTTGTTTGTGTTTTATTTATTTTAACTTTTCATCTCCATGCTTCCTTTGTTCAGTACAACTTTATTAATCTGTGTGTGTAATTATTTTTCTCTTCCACACACACACTGTGTTTTATGGACAGACCAAAATAATAATGTGTTGGTGTCTCTCAGACTGTCTGCTGTAAACCATCTTCAGACCTCTGTGAGTCTGTCGGTCGGGCCTCAGAAGCCTCCTGCAGACAGGTTTCCCTCAGCTGTGCAGGGACTCACCTGTAACACCGTGGCGAGTTAACATGACCAGATCGTCTTAGATCAAATACCAACAGGGACCCACATCAACAAGTCCTGCTGAGCACGGGCTGCATGTGTCTCCATGCCTACTCTTCCTGTTCATTTATAAATACATGTTCATTAACCTGCACTTCACTGGTTTGGTGATATGGACTTTGTGTTGCAGTGCTGTAAGCGTCCAGCAGGTGGAGCTGCCCCCCTGTCTCCAGCAGTGGAGGACAGCTGGGTAATAACAGGGCAGTTTGTTCTGGCAGAGCTGCAGTTTGGCTCACCTTCTCCACGGGCCACCTGGGAGCCGCCAGCACATTCACACCTGCAGAGAAACACAAAGACAAGAACGCATGAGACCTTCCTGACAGCTGATCCGCAGCCAGCGCGACCTTCAGACCAATCACGACCTCCGGAGCTTCATGACAGCAGCTATTTCAAAAAGAAGGGCCGCTGGTTTGAATCCCACGCCGGTCTTTGGGGACACTGAAGGAGCTCACAGCAGCGTGCGCAGAGGACCGTCGGTTATTCAGCGGCTTTTCTAAAACCTTCTTCTGCCCGTCAGGTTCGTTATCAGCTAATCTACTGACGTTAATTCATCGAGATCATCTGATGTGTGTCAGAACAAACTGATCCTCCAAATAAACTCAAACCGAACTCCCAATGTTTCCTTCAGACGTTAAACACGAGGGCCGCCAGCTTTAATGTTTCTGGGGCCGTACATCAGAGAGCATCCATTTCTGCGCATGTGAACATTTTACGGAGTAAAGGTCCTGTAGAAAAACAGTCGAACAGAACAGCTGATATCTCACAGATTTAATGGTTAATGAGCAGGAAGCACCTACAGCGGAGGTGAAGCAGGAAGTCCAAAAACCATGTAACACAAGTCCAAACAACAAGGACAACAAATCCAGAAGACACCGGGGAACACAAGACCCAGAGCAGCTGTGCTGATGCTGCGTTCAGTTTACATGCAGAACAGGTTTTACCAGATGACAGTATGTATTATTTTAACCAAATACAGGCGAAATATACTTCACGTAGCCTTTTGTTGACGGTCAGACTGCTGCCTCTCCGTGAAGTCGGGGACGTGCATTTGACCCCGAGTGGCGTTCAGTTGAACTTTTACTAGTTGGACATTTTTGAGTTCCCAGTTTTCTGGAACGCAGCGTTTCTCGGGAGCTGAGATAACGAGACTCAGGTGAAACTCATCAGGGCAGGTGCAAACAATCAGCCCAGAGACACAAAGGCAGGAAGCGAAACAGGACAGAACGTCAAAATAAAACACGATGACAGGAGAACGGTGACGATTGTAAATAAGAGGAAATAAAGATTGTACGATAAAGATCAAAAAAACCTTCTCTGTATGAAGTGCATTTTTCAGTGTTTGGATGGCGAGCACGATTGTTCTGGAAATGCCTCAGAAACCCCTTTATTGCCAATATATCTGAACGCCCCACGTCTTGAGTCTGGGGTGTAAAGTTACAGATCTAATCCTGTTTCAGGAGCCCCGAATGCAGAAAAATACTCAAACACACCATTTTCAGAACAGAAAATAACAAAAACGGCGTGGGAGTAGGTCAAAGTGGGCGTGTCTGTAAAGGGAATTCATTGGGACCCATTTTCCTTCAGATATCTAGAGGTCAGAGGTCAAGGGGGCCCTTTGGAAATGGCCAGTTTTTCTGAAACGTTATTTTGCCCCGACAAGCCAGCATGACTCGGTCGGTACCAGTGGAAGTCTGAGGTGTTCTGGTTTAAACTCTGGGTCCAGGTCCAGACTCTTAAAGACAGCAGGCGACATAATGGGGTGCGACAGGTTAACTGAGAGGTTTCATAACTTTTCGAGGCCGTGCAGCGAGTGAACCTCACTCCCGAGCGCCCGCGGGTTTAAGCCTCCCTGTCAGCGTGTCCGCCGGTTCGCGTCACGACGCACGAGGTCGTCTTACTTTGAAGGAAACGTCCTTCCTGTGACGTGCGTGCAGGTTCCTGCTCTCCGAACGCACTCAACAGCCACACGAAGCAAAACACACGCCGTTGACAGGAGGCGAACGGCGCTCTAAATAACTCAGGCAGCATTCACTGAATCTTAAACACACACACGGTGGTGGTGGTGGTGGTGGTGGTGGTGGGGGGCTCCAGATGGCCTCTCAGCAGCTTCCTGACACTGAAGGTTAGCGGCGTCCCGCTCCTCCTGCAGCCTCTCCTGGTTATTTATTACCCAGACTGCACCCCCCCCCCAGACGCGCGCCACACAAAGCAAACGCACGACTAATCCTGAGCCCCTAACCGCCGCGTGACGGCTCCCCACGCCGCTCAAACAAAGACTCCTCGAGTCCATCCGAAAGATATTGTCTGTCTGTGCTGCTGCATGATATCGCCTACAGTCAACAATAACCAAAGGTCACTAAGGACAACAGCTGTTTGCAGCGTGTGAAACTCTGTGGTGGTAAAAGGTTTGAGTTCAGCAGCAGTTCAGAGAAGAAGCCTCCTTCAGATCCATCCCCTGCTGCAGGTTTAAAATCCCCCACCGCTGCACACAGAGACACACGAACCAAACGCACCCTCCTCCTCCAAAAGGCACACAAGGTCGGTCAACTTGACTTGGCTGCTGTCGGAGTTCAGTCCGTCAGCAGCAGCAGGTTCTGGCATCTAATCAATGGCGCTCGACCTCCGTGTAGGTCAGCGTTAGATGAACACACACACACACACACACACACACAGTCCTCAGTGCGAAGTCACAGCTTCAGACTTGATTTAGTTAACAAAGAAAAGCAGGTCAGAGAGGAAGTCTGATGGAGCTCAAACAGCCAACAGCTCGTCAGCTGAATCTCTCTCACACACTTTGCTATTAAAGACAAATATTATGGGTGCAGTTAGTTACATAAACAAAATCTTGGACCAGTAGCAGACGCAGATGTTCACTCAGCATCTTCGCCATGGCAACAGCAGACAGAACAGCGCTCAGCCAGCTGTTCCAACCCGTGTGCGTTCGGACATAGTTATAACTCAGTGACTCGAATTCTCTTCTTCCTCTCTGAGAGTCAGATGTTCAGATCGATGCCTCTAAATGTGAAGCTACAGCAGCAGCCGGTTAGCTTAGCTTAGCTCTCTCCAAAGATAACAAAAACACACAAACTTTACAGTGTTTCATGCTCAGTTTCTGTTCCAGCAGATGAAATTAGCTCGTTTCAGTCTCAGTTTAGGGAAAAAACATTTCATTTAAATGAACGAAGCTGATCTCTGATTTCTTTGTGATGAGGTGAAACACACCATGCTGACGACAGGAAACCTGCAGAGTACCCAGCTAGCACACATCAGTAGCACGCCGCAGGGAGACCCAGGATCAGGCCAGACCTGAGGGTGAAATCAACAGGTGACAGCTCCTGGATATAGGCAGGAAAATAATCCCACACAGACTGCAGCCAGAGGTCAAGACGGGGAAACGTTACAACCACAGGTCGACCAGCTAATGTTAGTATAGCATGGGAGCTACAAGCTAATCTGAATCAGACTGTTGATGAAGACAAGATGCGCTGCGTTCACGGGGGCGGCCACAGAAACTGTCGTCACCCTCGCACGTTTCATCAAAGTCAAACCGGTTCCCCTGCACGAGGAAAACGTCTCGTCAGCGGCGGACAGAGACAAAAAAAAAAGGCCTGGGGACTTGACCCTGGTTTTCAGAGACCTTTATTCAAGGACATTTTCAAACCTAGAAACCCGCCCTGGTCTCCTCGAGCGAAGTCGTCCCCCCCTCAGTACAATAAATACTTTAAATGGCTGAAGCGGTCTGAGGCCTCTGCCCCTGCAGGTCAAGAAATCCACATCAGACCGATCACGTACTTTTATTAGTTGACTTTAGCAGTCAGGGGCCGACTTCACCGTCAGGCTGAGAGTTACGGGGCCACATTTCTTATTACGGTAGCTTCGTTTACCTGGAACAGATCTGACTTGAGATCAGCCTCTAAGGCTGCGTTCACGCTGCAGGCCTGAATGCTCAACTCTGATTTATTGCCCAGATCTGAAGTGTGAACTGTTCACGGCCTGAAAGTGACCCGCATGCTCAGAGGAGAAGAACACGACGCCCAGAAGTAGACACAGAAGTTCCTCTCCTGGTTTCCCGCCCTCGGTCGCATTTCTCCTGACTTAAGACAAATGTTCACAACTTTCTGTCCTTTTGATTTTAATAGTGAAGTTGCATGCAGGTGAGTCAGCAGAGACGCGGCGGACTTCAGGTGGAAGAAAGAGAATCTGCGAGCAGGTGATGGCGAGGACGAGGAGAACGACAGACACAGCTTTAATTCTGCCTTTTTCGGTCGAGTGCAGAACTGTGGCGACGGCGCTCTAGAGTGACGTCAGAGTGGCATGAGCTCCGATCTGACGTCCAGACTCAAGTCTCATTTCCAACAAGCAGACCTGGATCTGATCTGGACGCCATGTGAAAGCGGCTCAGATCAGAGTCCATGTGACCTGCTCACTCTGTGAGAAACAGAGCAGATCTGCTGCAGTCTGAACGCAGCCGTCACATGAACGTCTCCTGTGGACCTGTGATGTAACGCGCCCCCCCCCCCCTCTCCTCTTACAGTCTGCGCTCAGAGCCGGTTCCCGTCTGCAGACTTCCTCTGGAACGACACAAACTGCTGCTGCTGTACAGGTGTGTTTACTGACCCCAGTGACTCCGCCTCCCGCAGGACTCTAATTAATTACCCAGCGTGCCGCAGTTTCGCCGAGCTCAGCACCTGCTGCAGCCTATCACGCAGCCGGGAATGTGACTCGGGGAGAGTGGCTGTGCTGAAAGACGACAGGCCTGTCCAGCATCACCGCCCTAAAATATGACAACACATCAGCTGTTTGGAGCGAATGAACCAGGTGATGCAAAGCGTAGTTTAGTTAGGCGTTACGCACGGCTATAATAAACAAGAAGGAGAGGCTGCAACCCGGAAACTAAACCAGAACCCTGGACCTGAGGACCGTGGATCTGGAGCTGAGGACTTCAGGTCTTCAGGAATGTGTTTGTGCCAAGTATGTTTCTACATGTTATGAGAATCTCCGGGAAGACGGCGACAGCTGATCAGTCGTGAGGTAGATGTTCGTTACGTCAGATGTTACTCAGCGAAGGCGTTTCCATCTCCTGTTGAGCCAGTAACTCTTTTTCAAAACAGGCGAAAACCACCTCGACCAAGTGTAAAAGCGGTTTTGCATGATTGAGTGAGGTTTTTCTAATTCTGTTGTTTCCATCAAACTTTTCTAACACGAAACGTCAAAAATGCTCATAAACAAACTTGACTATAGAAACAACTTCAGGACGTTAACAGTGTCGGCTAAAGAAAATAAACCAAGTTAGATGTTAAACTGTGTCAGTGCTGCAGACGGTTTACTGTTGAAGAAACAACCTGTTTGTCATGTTCACAGGGAGAGAACGGAAAACTGGGACAGCAAGAAACAGAGACCAGAAGCTGCTGAAGTTACTGATCGATGCACGTTTGTTTCTTCTATATTTAAATTGCGTTGCATGTTTTCTTATCGTGCAAATAAAACTGAGCGTCATTAATGTGTCAGGTGTCATTAAACAGGACGCAGACCTGACTCTGAAATAAAGTCATTTACATCAGAACGTTCTAACTGTGAGGAACTTCGGACTCTCTGAACGACAGAAACACGTGAAAGACTGAACAAGCGCAGATCAATTAAATATAGAAATTAAACCAACATCTCCCCTGCGCTCCCATCTGAAGCTGAGCGAGGCGGCACAGCTCCTCAGCTGCAGCAGCTCACTCTGATTTCACAGGGATTACCTGTCTCACTCCTTCCACCACACATAAATCTCACAAACGCCTGCCAGATCGGGTTAAGATCTGAGTCCTGAGTCGCTGTGCCGAGGAACATAATCAACCCTCAAACATCCTCGTCATCTTTAATGGCTTCAGCTGTGCTCCGCTGGCCTCAGATCTGCTGAGGCCGCTGCTCTTTTATCAGCCAGGAGGAATAAAGCGCCGCTTAGTGATATTACCGCGCTCTGCCTCGTCACACGCTGCACATTTAACCTTCTGGGAGGGTTTTGTTTCCGCTGCACGGACTTTAAACTCCAGGCAGATTAAACTGTGACAAATATTCAAATGTTCAGCAGAGCTTTTGTATCAGTGCGTTCACCCTGAATTTGCTCCAGATTACACGGCGGCGTTTGGAAGGATGTCGAATTTGGGAACAAAATTCCTCCCAATCCTCTGAAATGACTCTCAGCGTGGGTTTTTTTCCTGAGGCTTATCGACCAATCACACGTTAAAGTTCACAGGAACCAGACTTCATTATGGATTAATCTGCTCCAGATGTTTTGATCAACAGTTCATAAAGTCAAGAGATTCAGTTTACTGTTGTAGAAGAAGAGGAAGAGAAAACAGCAGCTAATTAAGATTCTGTCGATAAATTTAAAGCCTCAGTGAGTTTTAGTGACATCTAGTGATGAGGGTTGTGACTTGCAAACAGCGGCTCACGGTGCGTTCAGGTGCCCCTCGGATGGTCCCATTTCCCGAGTTGTGAAGTCGTTCTTCAGACTTGTGTGTTCATGTGCTCTTAAGTCTGAATGTGGACTCAACACAAAGACGTTTTGGATTAACATCAGAGCGTATAAACATCACGCAGACATCCTCTCCCCTCTACACGGACAGCAAACTAACTGTTAGACCCACATTACGATTCAAAGTTCGGTGTACTTCTTCATGTCCCATGTGCACTTTATTTCTCTTTTTGCAATAAAGATTTAAGGAGGGAAAGAAAAGATTCTGATTATTCCGACACCACATGAACGCACCATCAGTCACCGCCCCCCCCCCCCCCTTTGCAAGCGAGCAGGAGAAGCTGCAGCGGCCCAGAGCTAAATCACACGTGTGCTGCTCCATTTGTCCAGATTTCACTTCTCTTCTTACTTCTAACAAACCCGACGATGACGATGACTACTTGACTACTTGTAAGTGACGACGAAAAGGGTTTGAAATGTTTCCTGTAATGCTTTGTCTTTATTTCATGTTTCCTGTTTAACAGGCTTTTGAAAGGTCATTATACACATATAAGAAATGGAAATTAACAAGATAACGAGGGAAAATAGTGGTAACAGCGCCTGTCTGTAAATTTCTGTTCGAAGTTTCTGTTCTGTTGTTTCAGCTCGAACGTCGCAACTTTGGAGAAACCGGCGAGAGACCAGAGCATCAAGTGTCAATCAAATCCAGAGTGTAGGCGCCCACACAGTCCTGAGGAGACGTGTGCGGCCTTTAGATCAGTGCTTTAGATGTGCATCTACAAGCACACAGTGGCTCAGAGATCTGATGTGTTCGGTGATGAAGTGTGAAACATCCCGAAATCTAAGAAGGCTCACACGTCATCACGCTGAACCTCCTTCACGTCAGCAGCCGGCTCTCAGGGTGGAGGACTGTTGTGTAACCTGAGATCTGTCCTACATTAAACGTCTTCCTGTTGTCCTCTTGTATTATTCATTCAGAGAAGTGGATCATCTCTGCTGCTGCTGCTGCTGGTGTGTTACAAGTCGCGCACTTGACCTTCTGTTGTTCAGCCAAAAACTAAAGGAAGAGAGGGGAACCAGGGAGAGAGGCGTTCTTTCCACAGCTGGAAGTAGCTGCTGCCATTATTGCGTCACAGTCTAAGATGCAAAGAACTTAGTCCGATATAAACTCTGCGAGCAGCAAAGAGCTTTCAACCGCAAACATTTCTACATTTAGTTTACTGAATGTAGAAATGTTCAGTATTCAGTGGCAGCTGTTGCCACCGATGCTTGGACTCGTGGGGAGAGAGCGGCGTAAAACTACTGAATACTGATCTCATAAACAGGCTGCATGTGCAGAAAATCAGCTGTTCAGAAGTCCGGATTTACTTGGTTTATTTTTTTGTATTTCAGCCAGTGGCGTAAAGAAACGTTGCTGCTGTTATGAATGTGATATTAGTTAAGAAGTCAGGAGAGACTGCTGTGTTTGGGGGTGAAGCACACAACCTCTGCTCTCACCCTGAGAAGCAGATTTAATTTGGTTTGTGTTCAGAGCTGCTCACGAGGTTTCACCAGGCAGCTCTCAGACTCTGGACTCTCGTTTCCAGCACTGTTTCCCCTCCTGCCGGCGCCACAAACAGACCTTGGAATCAAATTATTTGCCGTTTTTCCTTCAGACACTAATTATGATGAACTTTTGTCCTCGACATCAGACAGACACACGATAAGGTCACTGAGCCGGCAGCGTCACGCCGAGTTTGATGTTTGACATTTGATGAGTTCAAAGAATCAACTGACTTCATATTATTTTAACTCAGCAGCTCTCTGTCTGTCTCTGTGTCTCTGTTGGATGGCTGAGGATGAATCGTGGTTCAGACCTTCGTGTCCCGTGAGGATGAACAGGCCATCATCAGGTCAACATGCTAACCTGTCCAACACTTGGCTTCATGACCTTTATGATAAAGTAGGCTCTTGCCATACTTTAAACACTTAGTGCTTAGTGCTACGCGAGTGCAGCCTATCAGTAGCACTAGCCTGTAATGCAGTGACTGGAGTTATAGCTAACGCTAATTAGCAACAAGATGGAACACTCTTCGTGCAAAGAGTAAATCATTTCCTTGGGAAACGGGAGGACGTGCAACAGCAGAACAGATTTTCACCACTATTGCAGGACCCTGGATCTCCGTCTGATGACCTGGATAACATCCCATCCTCACACAGAAGGCTAAGGACTGAGAGTAAATCAGAAAGTAAAAGGCTGCAGGGAAAGCTAACGACTGGGCTCACGGTGCGTTCAGGTGCTCCTCGGATGGTCCCATTTCCCGAGTTGTGAAGTCGTTCTTCAGACTTCAGTGTGTTCATGTGCTCTTAAGTCTGAATGTGGACTCACATTCGACTGTAAACGATGTAAGAAGCATGTGCAGTAAGAACACCAAAATACTCTGCTTTCCGAAGAACATCCTACTGTGAAAAACATCATACTGCACAGCAGGACCAATGATGTTATGAAGCAACAGTCTGAAGTGTTGAAAGAGGACTTTAATAATCTGTTTAATAATCACAGTTTGAATGCTGAGGTGTTTATCAGTGGCCCTATACCGCCAATCCAAAGAGGAGCTGAGAGATTCAGCAGACTGATGGCATTGAACACGTGGCTCTCAACGCCATGTACTGTCCATTCAGTGCATTTCATCGAAAACTTTTACTTTCTGTGGGACCGCAGACATCTTTTTAAGGTAGATATGTGCTGACTGATATGTGCTGGGTCCAGGCTACAAGGAAAATAGCACTCATGGCTCTTCCCAGGACAAGCCCGGTGTGCTGGGAGCCTTCTCCATTCCTGTCTTGATAGGTAACTGAAAAAGAACGGTGAATGTGGTAAGAAACAAAAAGGACATTTAGCCTCAGTTCCTCGTCAGCCGCAGCCGGTTGCAGAAAGTGGGGCAGATAAACTAAAATTAGCTTTGTTAAACGTTAGGTCTTTTGGCAGGAAAAACATTTTTAATCAATGATTTTATAATCACTCACAATCTTAATTTCATGTTTTTAACTGAAACTTGGTTGGACCAAGATAACAGTGCAGCTGTCCTTATCGAGTCTACCCCTCCCAACTTCAGTTTTATGAGTGAAGCGAGAAGAGAGGAGGTGGAAATGCAAAAATGCAATAAGATGTCTTATGGGAATTTTGCTTCTTTTGAATATGTGGCTCTTCAGCTGATTTCTATTTTTAAATATCTACAGGCCTCCTAAATACTGTGCAAACTTTTTTGATGACTTAGGTGAACTGCTGTCTATAATCTGTGTTGACTTTGACTGTTTGGTTATTGTTGGTGATTTTAACATCCATGGACAGAGGGACTGTGTCCATGGATGTTAGAAGAACTGTGTTGTGCTCTTGATAATCAGCATGTGACGGAGCCTACACCCAATAAGGGGCACACTTTGGACTTGGTCATCTCCAAGGTCAGTGTTTCCCCTATATGCATCCGCCGCGACTAAAATTTCCCACACATTATTAGACTTACATCAGTACTAAGTTTCACTCACACACTGAGCGAGCACGGTAACACTCATCGCTCGGCTCGCTTCCTCTCCTCATTCATTAAAGGACATCTACGTGACAGGTGCTGTTATAACAGCAACAATAACTATGAATAAGGGGGTGCGTAGCGAGCGTTTGATTGTCCGTGCGGCAGAAAGTTATGGTGATCGCAAGCGGAGGAAAATATTCTGGCAGTAAATGCAGCCTGCTGGACCACCAAACCCACCCACCCACCCCTCTGATGATGACTACCACCAAAACATTCATCTAAGCTCACATAAAACATTGGGAAAATACTGAAATTTCATGCTATTGTAATGTGGATCGTGTTTTATATTCAGACACACTACACGCACAAATTGTTTTTTTCGCTTCACCTCCGCTGCTACAACTCCATCCTAAGGGAAACACTGAAGGGTCTGGACATTTCCAAGGTTGTGCTGACTGATGTTGCTCTCTCTGATGATTCCTGTGTTTTCTTTGAGAGTGCTGTCTGCTAACCAACCCTCCTGTGTCTGTAGCCTCTGAACTTCTATCCACCAGTGCTTGCAATGAATCTGTCTCTTCTTCACACACAAAATTCAAACAATTAGACAATCAATCAGTGTCTCCATGTCAGTCACAGGATATGTCTTGCCCCTGTGTCCACTTAAAAACAGTTCATATAGCATGAGACAATTTGATTCTATTAACCATAAAAACCTGGAGGACATAATAAAACTTCTGAAATCCTCTTCATGCTGCCTTGATATTCTGCCAACAGGATTTTTCAGATGTTTCTAAATGCATGGCCTCAGATCTACTATAAATTGTTCACATGTCTCTCATCTAAGTTTTTTTCCCACAGGCCCTGAAAACTGCAGTCATTAAGCCACTCTTAAAAAAGAGCAATCTAGACGGGTCACTAATGAGCAATTATAGGCCCATATCAAATCTCACATTTTCAAGTAAAATCAATGAAAAAGCTGTTTTTTAACAGCTTAGTGCTTTCTTGGCACTAAATAACTGTTTTGATGTCTTCCAGTCAGGTTTTCGACCACACCACAGCACTGAGACGGCTCTTGTTAAGGTTTTCAATGACATCAATTTAAACACTGACAGTGGAAGAATTTCAGTCTTAGTATTATTGGATCTCAGTGCTGCATTCGACACGGTCGACCACAACATATTACTAGACATACTTGAAAACTGGGTTGGACTTTCTTGCACTGTACTAAACTGGTTTGAATCCTACTTAAAGGACAGGGACTACTTTGTGTCCATAGGTAATTACACATCTGAGCTGACAAAAATGTGGAGTTCCCCAAGGCTCCATTCTGGGGCCTCTTTTGTTTAACATTTACATGCTTCCACTGGCTCAGATTATGAAAAACAACAAAATATTTTACCATAATTATGCAGATGACACACAGATTTACATAACCATTTCACCAGGGGACTATGATCCCATACAAGCGCTGAGTAACTCTACTGAACAGGTCAATGATTGGATGTGCCAGAAGTTATTGTTTTTGGAGCCAGGGAAGAACGATTGAAGATCAGTGCTCAGCTTCAATTGGTAAGGTTAGGAACCACAAACCAAGACAGAAGTCTTGGTGTAGTCATGGAGTCAGACCTGAATTTAAGGAGCCACATTAAGACAATTACAAAGTCAGCCTACTATCACCTGATTAATATATCAAGGATTAAAGGACTTATGTCTCAGCAGGACCTGGAAAAGCTTATCCATGCATTTATCTTCAGTCGACTTGACTACTGTAACGGTGTCCTTACAGGCTCCCTAAGAAATCCATCAGACAGCTGCAGCTGATTCAGAACGCTGCTGCTCGAGTCCTCACTAAGACCAAAAAGTGGATCACATTACTCCAGTTCTGAGGTCTTTACATTGGCTTCCTGTATGTCAAAGAATTGATTTCAAAATCCTTCTGTTAGTTTATAAAGCACTAAATGGTTTAGGGCCAAAATACATTTCTGATCTTCTGCTTCATTATGAGCCATCCAGACCTCTCACGTGGTCTGGGATCAGGTCTGCTTTCTGTCCCCAGAGTCCAAACTTAACCTGGAGAAGCAGCGTTGAGTTATTATGCTCCCTATATCTGGAAAAAACTCCCAGAAAACTGCAGGTTAAAGCTGCAGATTGATAACTTTCACTGCACTGTAACTTTTACTGTCCTGTTTTCTTTGTCTTTGTTTTTAGATTTTCAGCGAACACTATTTAAAAAGCCTAGAGTGCTCTTTTGATTCTACCATCTTACACGGCTGATCCTCAGTTAACAGGGCCGAGTAGAACAATAAGGGTGTTGCTGACAGGGTCCCGCTGTCAACCGCTTTTACCAGAGTTTGTAACGTGGACGATCTGGATTCTAAAGCTAGAGTCCTTGAGTGTTAAAAAAAAAGGACAGAGTGGGAGACGGGGAATCAAAGGAGTAAAATTAGCAAAGGAGAGAGACCTGCCTGTTTTTATTTTCTTTTTAACTCTTATAAAAATTCTTTATATTTCCCTGTTGCTTTTATGTTTTATGTAAAGCAATTTGAATTACCTTGTTGTGTATGTGCTGTACCAGATTTAGCTAAAAGCTAATTCCCATCTGCAGTCCCTGGGAAGATGCCAATAGTGGCAAGATATTACAGTAAAAACTAATACCAAACCTTACGTTTCATAAATATAAATTGTAGTAACCGAGACCGGTCTTAAGGCCACTTTTGGATGGACTTGGACTCGACCGCATTTGTTCTCGATTTGTTAAAGATGTTGATTTCAGCTCTAAGTGTTTGTATGTGGTTGTTTTAATGGGAATGTGGATCTTTCAGATCAATTTGAGAACTACCTATGATCTTGATTTTATTGTGTGTCATGTAAGGTGGGAAACTGGTCTTGGTCTCGACTTGGTCTCAGGCCCTAAATGTCTTGGTCTTGTCTCGGTCTTGATAAACTCTGGTCTTGGTCTTGACTTGGTCTCCATTTGGGTGGTCCTGAATACAACACTAATGCCAACCACTTCAAATAAGCCAGATATAACAAACTAAAATCAGACTCAAGTATACCACCTACCAAAACCATAATAAATTCCCATAAAACACAACCTCAACAATCCAAATACAAAAACAAACAGAACAAGAACTTTACCGCGCACACAGTAAAACATATACTGGCCACATTCAGGGTCTCATAGCTCAGCGACTACATACCTGAATGTCCTTCAACCATATTTTCACGCGACCTTTAACATTTTTCAAAGTACTGCGTTCTTTGACACTCAGTGGAAAGAATTCCACATCACAGCTGCCTGTACTGAGAAGCACTTTTGTCCAACTAAACTTAACTTACTAAAACATATGGACAATAACGAAAGAAAGATAAATGTCCAAGAGGCAGCGGAAAAATGAGCCTCCACCTCGTCAGATACCTACAACTTCCAAACGTGGCGCTCGAGCTACGATGTTAGCCTGTAACTCTGCCTATTCCACCACCGCGGGACGCCTCTGCTGTTCACAGCGCCGTGAAAGAGTGAGCTGATTGTGAGCAGAGTAAGTGTTCATGTTATTCTGCTGCTTCTGTTCATTTGCTCTCAGCACATTAACAGAATATCGGGTCCAGCTTCTGTTCTGGTTTTCTCTGTTTTCGGACCAAACATATTTGAAATGCTGAAAATAATCGTCTGCAGCTGTAGTTTCGACTTCCAGGCAGGTGAAACTACTTTTTTATTTTATTTTCCAGGACCTTTCCAGGAGCACCAGAACCTCCTGGTTTCTGAGCAGTGAGGTTCAGTGGGAGCATAGCTGCTTCCTGTTTTATTCATCAGGCTCTTGTGTTATTCATGCCGTGGTGGTCGGGGCTGCAACATGATGCACGGGGCCGCCGCCGCCGCTGCAGAGAATCACCTGATGAATAAAACAGCGTGGGCTCAGGACAAGAGAACCTGTGGATGGAGCTTGTTGCACAGCAGGAAGAAGAGTGTCCGAGTCCGCCTTCTCTCTCCTGGTGTTTGGTGAGATCTGTGAACAGTCTGAGCTGCCTCAGATCACCTGCAGCTGAGTCTGTTTGATCAGGTGAAGATGCAGCGTTCATTTCAGAGTCGATTATTTTATTAATGGAAATTTTAATTAATCGACACTGTAAACACCCCTAACCCTGCTAAATTTCTGAAAGTGACGTCTCCAGCTGCCACGTTCTGTCAGACGGAGAGATTCAGTTCACTGACACCAGAGAAGGTCGGTGCTGAATCTGAGGGAACCAGAAACAGCTTCTTCATTTTAGTGTTCTGTGTTTGTTCTGCCAATATTTTGACAATCAAATAATCATTTTCTCCAGTAAAAACGTCACATGTTCCCTCTGAAGTTCCAGCTTCTCAGATCTGATGATGTTTTCTGTCTTTGGGTCGGACAGAAGAAGAAATCTCGAGACGTCACCTCTAGAAACTAAAGAGGCAGCATTTAGTTTTTTTTACATTTTATAAACCAAATCGATTAATAGAAAAAATTTATCAACTATGAAACGAACTGTTAGCTGCAGCCCAGGGTGTGCAACACACTCCTTCACTACAGACTAAAAAAAGTAATTAAAAGCCACTGACTGATTAATAAAGAAACTACAGATAAAGTGAGCGTGTAGTAACGTTATTGTAACTGGTTCAGTAACTCAGTGTTTAATAATGTTCCTTCCTTTATTAAGTTACAGAAGGCAGTGCTGCTGTTTTCTTACATTATTAGCAGCTCACCACAGCAGATCAGAGCGTGAATGTGATCTCAGTGTGATCTGGAATCAATTTTATTACACGACGACCGGAGAATCAACATCCCTGATGTGTAGAGCAAAGAGACAGCATGGCTGCTGTGCACACGTCTGATACACATCCTCTAATAAAATATATTTACACACACACATAATGCTGGTGCCACAAAGATTCACACATCTGGGGAATCGTGCTGAAGCTGAAGGCGATAACATTAAAAACCAGAGCACAGCAGCGAGGTGTCTAAAAATACACCTGGATTTATTATGTGGCTCCCATGAGCCTTTGCAAAGATGACTGCGACCACGAGCCATAAACACGGGGTGCTATGCTGAGACTCAAACGCTGTGTTTTTTCACTCGTGACAAACTAACTCGGCGCAAAGTGGCTCCAGGCTTCTGGTGAAAAAGACGCCGGCAGCAGGAGACCAGACCAGACTGATGGATCACTGAGATCTCATCTGAACTCCACAGTTCAGA
This sequence comes from Micropterus salmoides, assembly GCF_014851395.1. Classification (NCBI taxonomy): domain Eukaryota; kingdom Metazoa; phylum Chordata; class Actinopteri; order Centrarchiformes; family Centrarchidae; genus Micropterus; species Micropterus salmoides. Next base: position 3,502,059 of record NW_024044570.1, on the reverse strand, counting down.
CCACAGGCGCTTGTCCAGTTGGGAAAAGGCAGTGTTGGGTCAGAGGTCAGGTTCAGGCGAGTCTTCAGGAAATGAATGCAAGTCTATGTGACCCCCTGACCCTGCACCAGACTAAAGCCGCGTTTCGACTTTTAAGTCCCCAGATCTCTTTTCAAGGAACTAAAAGGTTCCTTCAGCCCTCTGTTGTGTGCGTTTCCACCGCGGTCTAAAGACCTGCGAAGATCAGGCAGATTAACCAGCTGACGTAGGCTGTAGGCCTGCACGCCGTACAAAGCGACGCACAGGCATCATTATTTAGAACCACTATGAGCAACATTTATAAATTAATCAGATTTGATGGAATATAAAGAAAAACTACATGTTTGACCATTAAAGCAGCTTTCTGTGTGGGAGTATAATGAAGAGACGCACGATAAAGTTCGTAACACATTTAATAACAAACTGGATAAAACCATCAAGGTCTTAAAAGAACTCCAGCTCAGAGAAAGAGACACCAAAATAAAGTGCAGACAGTTTGGAAGGTTATTAAAACATTTCCAGCAACAAGAGCTGCAGATCAGCTGCAGCATCACGTCTGTGTCGCCTGAGCGTCGGAGGAACGGGATGTTTAACGAGCTTTATTACCTGCTGTAATCAGGAGAGGGGGAGACCGACTTCAGCTCTGTGGAAAAACTTCATACAACAACTCAGGACGCAGTATTTAGCTCAACTCCAGCAGCTGTTCGCTGTAAACACACCGCCGCACGCCGGCTGAAGTTTCCCAGCAACACATTTAAAGCTGACGTACGATCTCAGGCGACGTCGGCGAGACTCAAACAACGATGGAAAAGAGACGAGCAGTCGTAGAAAAACAGCCGACATTCTCCAGTTAAAGCCTCAACCCGCCCATTCAGAAATTCACTGCAAGGCAAGCCCCGCCCCAAAATTACCAGTACTTTTGGAAAGTACTGCCCACCGATCAGGGACTTTTTGGGGGTAAAATAAAGACCCTAGAACTTTAGACCCCGGTTCCTGCGGTGGAAACGCAGTCAGCTCCTCCAAAGGTTCCTGGAATCAGAGTTTAGCACATCTTTAAAGACTTTTCAGCACAGCACCTGAGGTTAGCGTCTAAAAATACACCTGGATCATTTATGTGGCTCCCATGAGCCTTTGCAAAGACGACTGCGAGTAATAGACATGAAGAAAAGCTGGTCCCTCTGAAGACCCAGAGTACATCCACCTCTTTTCTGATGAAACAAGTCGAGTGAAGAAGAAACCGGGACGATGATATCCGCCCGGAGTTTCACCGTGAGTCACGCCTCGCTACTGATTTACGGCGCCGTGAGGTCCCGTCAGTGACATGCTGTGCTGCAGAGGAAGCTTTGAAAGACTGATTTGTGCTTCAGCCAAAGTCCATGTGGATTAAAAAGGAGTCGCAGCTCTGAAGCAACAAACATGTTTTTGGGTTTAGAGTTTTTAATCTGAGCTTAAAAGGTCACTTCACCCACAAACAACAAACACAAAGCTACATCTGGTGGCGTCTGAGCGGTCGGATTTATGGAAGTGAACATTTCCACTCATTTCATTAGTGATGCTCAGAGCTCCACGAGCTGCACTCGTCCAGCCGCTCTGCTGACGGCGTGTTTCATTATGCTTAATAGGCTTCAGGGAAAATGACCTGACTCCTGAATCTCTTCAGGCGGTGCGAAGTTTCTCTTCACGCAGTGATCGGGGGAGATGGGACAGAGTAAAACTGTCCGTGCGGCGGCTCGCCTCGTCTCTCTGTGAGCTGAACGTGTGAAAAAGGTTCGCAGGCCGAGAGATGACCGGGTTAACTACGAGGAGGTGCCGGGATGCTGAGTGGAGACGGCAGGTCATCAAAATACCGTCAGGCTAATCGCTCCATAACGACGAAGACGAGAGCAAAACGCTGTTAATTAGTCCCGAAACACAACAGACAAACATAAGAGGCTAATTACAGTGTTCAATCTTATAAAACAACAACAATAATAATAATAACAACAATAGGAATAAATGCGGTAACATCTACAAATAAAACAATACTTAATAATTACTATGAACTTTATCATTCAATCTGTTTTCATTTTTGTTTTTATTTCATTATGTCACTGTGAGCCAATCACAGGGCCCCCTGCCTCTTTAAGTGACAACTGCTACCAGTACAGCCGGTTAGCTCCTCCTGTTAGCTCCTCCTGTTGGCTCCTCCTGTTGGCTCCTCCTGTTGGCTCCTCCTGTTGGCTCCTCCTGTTGGCTCCTCCTGTTTGCTCGACCAAGAACAACACTGTCAGATCCGAACCTGCTGCTGTTTCAAGCCTTAGCTCAACACGCCTGCACACGCTACAGAGCTAGCTGGCTACCTCTCTAGCATGGATTGCTGCTCAGCATCAACGTAAAAATCCTGCGGTTGGTCCGCTTAACCTTTCTGGACCAAACAGGTCTCAGCTGGTCTCAGTCCGGTTCCGGCTGAACTCATGAATGAATGAACAGCATGAATTCAAAAGCTAAACTAATTAATCCAACTTGTGATCAGATTCTGATTCTCCTCTGTGGGTCCTGATGATGCAGGATGACATCACCAAAGCTGTCCAATCAGGTCTGTCTCCTGACATTTTAGATTTTTAGTTAATTTAAAAGTGTTTAACGGATAAAACGTACAGCATCACACTGACAGCTCGATGAGAAAAACCACCACTCAAAAGTTCAAAACTTCAGACCACTTTTACGTCCAGTTCAACAAAAGTATATAAATTCAGGTTAGGAAAAGTAATTGAAAAGTGATCGAACCGAAATTCAAAGCTAACCGCGTTATTTCAGTTTCAAAGGCCCGAGCATGAAACATGCAAGGATCTTTGAATCACACTTTTGACGGCCTAAATGTCCCTGAAAACTCACCAAACTTTGCACACACGTCAGGCGTGGCAAACAATTATGTATTTTATGGATCCTGCACATGGGTGTGGCAAAATAGCTCCATAGCGCCACCTACACATTTGGAAAAAAATGTGCTCCCACGCCTACTTAAACCAACATGCACACAATTTTCTGGGGACATGTATCATATCAAGACACACAAGAAAGCCTCAAGAACCCATGCCCTAAACTCAACAGGAAGTCAGCCATTTTTAATTGAAAATGCGATTTTAACTGTTTTTCACTGTTTAAAGGGTGCGTACTTTAACGAACTCCTCCTACAGAATTAATCCGATCGACTTCAATTCTCTGCCGTGCCTTCTAAAGGCATTGACAATGAAAAGTTCTGCTATCTGTGAGTTTTTGTCGATGGGCGTGCCCGTGGCGTGGCATCAAAGGTCAACGGTTCGCCATAAAACAGGAAGTTATCACTTCAGACTACATGCTCAGATCTGAGTCCTGCCCTCAACAAATCTACATATACTACAAATATTCACTCAACGTCATAACGCCACCTACTGGTAACAGGAAATTAGCAATTTCTGACAGAAATCATTTGGTCCACACTTCACCTACTGCTGCATACAATTATATAATTAGTGGGTGTTGTCTAGCGCCACCCGGGGGGCACAGGAAGTGACATTTAAGTCCTTTGTGACTGGTCCAAAACACATGACAATTCAGGGCAAAACTAAATATTCCCCCTACAGTGTGTGTTCGTGTAGTGTGTGCGTGGTCACGTGACTCCGCCCCGTCCAGTTCTGCTGAGCTTCCAGACTGGAGACAGACAGAGGTCAGCTGGCGCTGACTGCAGTTGGAAACATCCATTTTCTTAACGGACACGCTGTGACTTACACTGTACATTTACTGCCAGACTGACAACAAACTCGCTCGCTTATTAACTAACATTTAGATAATGGATTTTCAAAATCTTAATAGTAGAGCATATTTACAATACAAACCAGTGAACTATGAGGGCAAAACAACAACAACAAAAAACAGAATACTCGTAAAATGTTAAATTAATCGTGATTTTGATTTTAGGTGAAATCGTTCAGCCCTAATTCAGGTCCTCTCAGTAGGGAGGTTTGTTTGACGACCGGAGACAGTCAGGAAACTGGACCGGGTCCCCAAACAGTTTGCTTGTGTGGATGTGAAGTAATTTTTGCGCTATTGTGACGACTGAAACGATTTTAATTAACTACCTCAGTTTTACTCGCTTCTTATCTAAGAGTGCGTTGCTTTCGAACTCTGCCTCTTCCGATCCTCCCATGATCCTCTCTGTCCACCTCTCCTCACCAGCTCTTTACCAGAGAAGATTCAGCGGTGGCCCCAGTGCCCGGCGAATCAGTGAGACTCATCAAGAGCGGTGTTAATGAGCAACCTGGTGGCAACCCAAACCCGAACCATGAGTTTTTCCTGAACCTAACCAAGATACAACCCTTTTTTACAACGTTTTCCCCTTGTTAAAACGCCACGTTACATGCTGGAGATCCGGTAAGCCTGCCGCTGGACGTGTACGGGAAACGATCGGACAGAAAACAGTGAGAACGTGGTCGGGGTGACTGGAGGGTCAGAACCAGGAGAACGGTGTTCGTGTTCATGTTCACAAAAAGTCAATGTTACATATTTAAGCCACAAGCAAAAAATCTCCAATTTCTAGATTGCTCAGTGGTCGTTCCCTCTGGCTGGATGAAGTCCGACGCTCCTGATCCATGTGGAGGCTCTCTGCAGCGCCGCGCAACTTTCTAAATTCTTCCATCTCAGAAAATAAAGGTCAAGTTGAAACAGTGTCGCCTAGAGAGGGTGAACGGAAATTACCCGAAGCTTGTATGATTCGTTAATATACAGCTCGCCGAATTAACTAATAACAGTTCATATTTGCTCTGTACCACTGGATGTACTGACAACTATCAGTGAATTAATTTGATACTGAAGAAATCTCCTGAGGAAAGCGTTCCTGTTCCAGCTGCTGGTGAGTTTCAAACTGAATGCTGAGTCAATAGCAGCTATATAATATATTGTCCTGTTCTTCAAACTAAAAACCCACTTACTTGTGTCGATGTTCAAGCTCATCTTAATTACATTTAATCTGGCACCGCCATCGCCAAAGTGTAACACACACAGCTACATTAATCATTAGGCCTAAATATCAAAATCTATATTTTTCCATTTTGGTTAAAAAACAGAAAAACGAAACCTGATGTCTGTTTTTTTTTTATTTATTTATCTGTTTTGGCCTGAAATCAGAGAAAAACCCAAAAAACAACTTAGTTTTTTGGGGTTTCTGATTTGGTTTTGAAACTAAAGAATGAAAGAACGAACCGTACACGGATTGTTCCTGCGTGTTGAATCTGTGTCTGTTTGTTTTTTGGTCAACATCTGAAGGGCGTGGCGTGCAGGCTGCTTAGGCCAAAATCAAACCAAACTCATGAGACGTTCCAGAGACGAGTTAGAGCAGCCTGAGAGCAGAGAGGCCGGCCTTCAGGAAACTCCTCTGCCTCTCTCTAATCAGCTAACCCACTTGCTGTGTGAACCACAATGCATCACACCACGACTCCCGCCGCCACAGCCAATACATCTGAGCCTGCTCCTGTCATCAGCACGCTGAAGCATCGCTCACAGCCGTCTCCACTATCACCACCAACCACATTCATCACGACAGCGTCTGAGCGCGTTTGTGCCAACTGTGATTTAATGTGAACACGGAGGAGCAGTTAGCATCGTGTTAGCATTGTGTTAGCATCACAGCAGAGATGAATCTCAGGACGCCGCAGCTGCTCCCGCCATGTTCGTGTGACTCAAATGAAGGATGACGGAGCGGCAGGTAGGTTTCATCCTTCATCTGCTCTATTAAAGCTGCTCTCACCCTCCATCCATCCAGACCAGAGACTGTGGGAGGGGGGCAACAGCAGAGCCGAAGAGGGGGTGTGGAGGGAGAGAGGTGAAAGGACCGGGTGCTTCAGCTTCCACTTCACCGTTAGATCATTATCTCTGAGGTCCGTCGTGAATAAAACTCCACTCAGAGGTCAGAGAGAATCTTCATGTTTAAAGTTTTATGTTTTCAGAGTCTTAACCTCGTTTTCTTCTGTGTCGCAGTGATCCTGTCTGCTGCTAACATTGAGGGTTTTTACAGGGTTTGGACACTTTTCCTTAACTTTATTAACAACATCAATGTGCAAACGCCTGAGACCAGACTATGCTGGAGCCACCAGAACCACCCAAGAGGGCTTGTTCCTTTACCACAGAGCGAGTACTGTGGTTGGGAATTGGGAGAGAGAATATAACCAACCCGTTCTCACTCCCCGACTCGTCACATATGGACGCATGGTCGAGACCCAAAGGCAGGTATTTAATAGAAAAGGAGGAGGTGGATGGAGGGCCAGAACCCGCACTTTGAACCAGGACACCGGGGTTCGTGTCATCTTTTTATTTAAGTTAAGCGTTAACTGACGTACGTAGTTATTTTAACTCAAACTACGACCTTTTCCTGACCTTAACCAGGTAGTTAGTTAGTTTTAGGTGTGCCTAAACCCAACCAAACGTTTCACAACTTTAATAATGTGAAAATGGCAGTGAAACGCTAGCGCTTTATTTTGAAAGTCTAACCGGACGTTGCATACTTGACCGTGGAGCCTTAAACGTCTAAAAATGACACTAAAGGGGGACCCAGGGCCGTGACCAAGCGCCAGTAGGTGACGAGTCGAGACTGAGAACGTGTTTGTAATCAGCTCAGTTAGGTGTAGGTAAGTCTGCATCCGTGTCTGTATGCACATATTATTTCCCTGTTTAAGAATCTCTAGCTGTACAAATTCACTGAGGATTTTAAAAATCCCACTTTATTTATTATTATTTTTGTTTCTGCTTTATTTGTTGTGTTTGATACAGTTTTTCTTTGTTCTTTTGTTGAGAATGTGTCTGTTGTTTACGGAATGTGACCAAAAGGCCAATAAATAAAGTGCTGAAAAACTAAAAAGACTATTTGCAGCCTCCCTGGTGATATCAGCCGTGTTGCCCCCCCCCCCCCCTCCCCTCCCCCCTCCGGCTGAGCGTGGGCAGGAGAGACTTTCAGGGCTGAACTGGCCTGCAGGCATCTCAGGGCTCCTCTGTTTGCTTCTGGGTCTGTGGGCGTCTTCACACAAAGACGCTGCTGGACAAGAGATCAGAGATCCTGGCTGGCTGCAGGCGGGAGGAGGTCGCCGTCTGCAGCCTCTCAATCCTTTAATGTCCCCACATTAGCATTTCCACACATCTCCGCCGTGCACAGGCTGATTCTGTCCGACTGAATTAATTCTTCATATTCTGGGGGACATGGGCCCCCGCACACAGCGCACATCAGCACAGGACGTGACCTCATGCAGATTATAAAGATGTTGGCAGAGATTAAATGAGACGCCGCCTCTTGATTACCAACGAGCTGCTGCTGCTGGAAGGCGGATGGAGGTCAGAGGGGCAACGAGGAACTCAGCCGTCTCCATAAAGTCCTGGTCTGAAGGAGGCCTTCACCTTGGACCAGTGCTGACTCAGACAGGAGCTCCATGAGGCCAGGTGGGGGGGGGGACAGCACGTAAACCAGCGTTACCCCGGCCAAGCAGCAGACTGTACAGAAGTCCGTGAGAAACTGAGGCTACTTCTCAGTAAAGACTTTTCTGATGAGTTTATGGTCTCAGTCGCTAGTTTCAAGTCTTCTTCAACACAGCGTGATGTTCATTTAGTAAATTTGTCGCTAGCCAAAATTAGCATCCCAGCTAATATCACAGTGAAAGTGAATTACAGATGCACCTTGCTAACCAAGCTAGCTAGCTCCACCCTCTTCATCCAAATATGGTCACGTCCAGCTCCAAAAATAACACGATGGCGACGGCCAAAATGCCAAACTAGAGCCTTCAAAATGGCGGCCCACAAACCAACGGGGCACGTCACGGCGGCCCCACCCACTTCTGTTGAATGAATTCTGTATGTCAATACATAAATTATGGAATGTGTGGCATCATGATTGACCACATACAAATGGTCAAATTCGGGAACTCAGTTAAAATCACCTTTAGTTTTTGTTGACGGCGGCCTCATGTGATAGATGAATAAAAACAGCGCTGTCCTTTACCGCCTTATCTGCTGTTCAACACGTGACTCACTGAGTGGAACAAATACAGAATAAATGCAGAGGAGTATTTTAATTGAATCTGCTCAGTTTCCCTTCAGGTCCCCGCACACACCTGGGCTGCAAACACACCTGCTGGCCCCGCCTCTTCCTGTCTCTCTCTCCCTGTACGTAGCCGCTTTCACGGTTGCGGTTCCTGTGTCTGCTCTGCTGACTTTCTCCATCAGCATGTCGCAAGTCGGCGAGAACACACAAAATTCGTCTTTTGGATTTTTCCACTTGTGATTCAATGAACGCCGCAGCCTATCACAACGATCATAACCAGCGCTGTAGCTAGGTGTGTTCACTGCTGCTTAACCTGGTCCGTGCTTTAAAATGTCCACTGTGTCTCCGGTATCTTCCCACCAGCTGCTACAGTAAAGGTCTATACTCCCTGGCCACTTTATTAGGAACACCTTGTTAGTACCAGGTTGGACCCCCTTTGCCTTCAGAACTGCCTTAATTCTCCGTGGCACACCTTCAACAAGCTGTTGGAAACCTTCCTCAGAGATTTTGGTCCATGTTGACATGACAGCATCACGCAGTTGCTGCAGATTTGTCGGCTGCACATCCATGATGAGAATCTCCTGTTCCACCACATCCCAAAGGGTCTCTGTTGGACTGAGATCTGGAGACTGTGGAGGCCTCTGGAGGACAGTGAACTTACCGTCGTGTTCAAGAAACCAGTTTGAGATGATCAGAGCTTTGTGACGTGCCACATTATCCTGCTGGAAGCAGCCATCAGAAGATGGACGGACAGGGTCAGCAACAAAACTCAGGGGGGCTGACGTCTTTAAACGGTGATCAGTTGGTACTAAGGGGCCCAAAGTGCGCCAAGAAAATATCCCCCACACCATCACACGTCCACCAGCAGCAGCCTGAACCGTTGATACGAGGCAGGATGGATCCATGCTGTCATCTTGTTTCTGTCCGACCATCTGAATGTCGCAGCTGAAAGCGAGACTCAGACCAGGAAACGTTTTTCCAATCTTATATTGTCCAGTGTTGGTGAGTCTGTGCGAACTGTAGCCTCAGTTTCCTTTTTCTCAGCTGACAGGAGTGGCCCCCGGTGTGGTCTCCCGCTGCTGTAGCCCATCTGCTTCAAGGTTCGACGCACTGTGCGTTCAGAGATGGTACTCTTCATACCTTGGCTGTAACGAGCGGTTATTTGAGTTACTGTTGCCTTTCTGTCATCTCGAACCAGTCTGCCCAATCTCCTCCGACCTCCGACATCAACAAGGCGTTTTCAGCAGCTCACTGGACGTTTTCTCCTTTTCAGACTATTCTCTGGAAACCCTGGTGATGGTTGTGGTAAAAATCCCAGCAGTTTCTGAAACACTCAGCCCTTGTTGTCCTGACGTGACTACATGCCTAAATGCATTGAGTTGCTGCCAAGTGACTGGCTGATTGTTAACAAGCAACTGAACAGGTGTACCTAATAAAGTGGCTGTATAAGATACATCTGTGTGCAGTAACAGAGGTCTGCAGGCAGCAGGAATGACGTGAAGCCTTCTACAGTCGGCACCAGGAGAGATCTCTCAACACTTCTGATTTCTATTCAAAAAGGAAAACTTCCACGCTCTGGTTTTTGGACTTGCATATTAATTTCACTGTGCTGTTGTGAAGCCTCTCATCCCCCTCAGTTTCCATGGTTACTTATTTATCTACTCAAATCTTATTTGTTAACACGATTGTATTGTTTTTATCAAAAGGTGAATGGCAGAAAGACGGCGCACCTCGCGAGCAGTTCGGCCAGGTGGCGCTAGCGTTGTTCTTTCTGACCTCAGACTCTGTCCTGGCCAGACTGCAGCTGCAACGCTTCATATGTTGAGTTGATTCCAGCTTCTTAAATGTGAATATTTTCTGGTTTCATTACTTCAATATGACAGTAAAGCGAATATATTTGGTGTTGTGGACGCCTTTCTTGGGCTTTGGGAACTAATGAGCGACATTTTTCACCATTTTCTGACACTTTATAGACACTAAGACCCCTAGCTGCTCCTGAGGCGTGCGACCTCTGACAAAGTCCCTTTGGCTAAAAAGCAACAGCTACATGATGAAATGTAAATGTAACAGAATGAAACAGCAGGTGTTCATGAAGAACAGCACAGATGCAGCTGTCACCAGAGTTTGCCAAACACTCAGCATCGCTCCTTAATTGTTGCTTCATGCCTGAAGAAGCTGTCGGACGGAGTCGGTCTGTGTTCTGTGAGCTGCCAGGAGACGATCTGCCAGCCAGATGTGTGCTGACGTTACCCGGCTGTGAGTTAACAAAGACCCAGAGATCCTGCGGCTGCGGTGCATCTGTGGCGAGGACGAATATTCACCTTTTGTAACGCAAACCAGTGGAGCCAGGTGGGGCCCTCTGGAAGACCACTGTCCCTGTGCAAATGTGATTCGACAACGCAGAGCTTGGATTTGAAACTGAGACAGAATAATGTGCACGTCACTCAGGTTATTTACCCGCCCGGAGAACATTAATTACAGTGCAGTGTTCTGTTCACATCAGGCTGCGGCGTGCTGAGACATGTTTCTGTTTGGACTGAAATAGGCCGCACATCACACGTGTCACACTCCCGCAGCCAAACTTTCAAATTGCATTAGGTCACTTAAGGGAGGAAATTGAATCTGCAGCACACGGGGGGAGCTGGGAGATAATTTAATGTGCCTTCCTTCAGAGAGCTCGCCTCGCCGCAGACACACTCTCCTCACCCTGACTTTAAAGACGAGCAGCGTTTAAACAAACGTTAGCTGCAGTTTTTACAGCGTGTTTATTCACATGTTCTCTGGGGCAACGATTAAAAAAAAAAAAAGACTCATTTTAATTATTTTCCTTTAAACTAGAAATGAAACTCAGTCTGACAGAAGCTCCCTGAAGGGGTCCTGGAGGGCTTCGTTTCCGTGTGCTTGTGTCAGACTTTATGGTTTCCATCAAGCGAGTCACAAACAGCGAGGAACCCCGCTGAAAGAAAACATTAAAACAAGCTGACGGCAGCCATGTTGGAAATCTGATCAAACTATCTGACAAAATGTCCGAGCTGCCGGAATCCAATCGATCGGGCAAAAAGTGTTGATCGATCAGGTGAGTAATCAGGTGTGCGACGCGACATCCTGCCAGAATGAGAGGTTTAACAAAGGGTCAAAGGGTCAAGGGCGTCTCTCTGTGTGGGAAACAGGTGGAGACCCATCAGGGGTGTGAAGAGACACTTAGCTCACGAGACATCACGATACACAATATCAGGTTCATGAGAACGAGATGAAAAGGTCCTAAACATTGCTTTAAAGATTTCCTCCATGCTGAGAGATATGAGCAGTGGAAGTGTTTTTATTTATGTAAAAGGAAACACAGAATTCAGGTGACATTTCAAAATATATAAATCTAACAGAATGTAAGCGAGAGCAGCTCTCAGTCATTCTGTGCTGCTCTCAGATCTGTTTCTCCTGCAGATCAACATCGTCCCTGCTGAGGGCGGACTAAAGGGGGCCTTCACACCTGCCTCGTTTGGTCACGGTCCGGACCAAACAGACAAAATATAGTCCGATGAAAAGACGTGGTCTCTGTCCGGATCAAACTGAACCACGGTTCGGTTCGTTTCTGGTGTGAAATCATTTTTTAGATGGTTGAGACTTTCAGACTATTTACAGGAAGTTAGCCGGTTGCCGTATAAACCGGAATCAAACAAATGCAATCCCGTGACGGCTCATCTTTTCAAACAGAGGGCCATTACAGAAGCTCACTGCCACGTACATCTTTGGTCTCTGCACAAACGGAGGAGCAGAAAGATCGCTTGCCGTCTTCTCAGCGTTTACTTGCGACGAGCCTTCAGTATAGTTGGTGCTGCAGGTAGTAATGCCATAATAATAATAACAATACAGTGGTGGCAAGTCTGCATATGTTCATTTTTTATTCATTCATTCATTCATTCATTCATTCAAAGCTCTGCGCTGAACTATTTAATAAACCAATCAATGTCAAGTAGAGACGCAGCCCACATAGATGATGACGACAGGTCTGTCATGTAAAGTCCTTTAGTGCGGTCGCAGAGTTGCAGTGAAACTGAACCGAAAACTAACCGAGTGCATCAAAATGTATCAAAACATGAACTTTGGTTTGGACCTTGGTGCCGACTTTCAAAAGGGCCCTTAGTCTCTCCTCCTCTTTTGTCAGGTTCACAGGGAGAGAACGGAAAACCTGGCCAAAAAGAAACTGTGTCCACAAGTTGTTAAAGTTACTGACTGCTGCTGCACGTGTTTGGGTCATTTTAGAATCAGCAGCTTGTTTTTTTTTTTAGCCGAAGTTACTTTTTTAGACATGTGTTTCTTCTATATTTTAATTGCATTGCATGTTTTCTTAATGTGCAAATAAAAATCTTCTAAAGGCATTTTCATGTGTTATTTAACTGTAAGCTGAATTTCAGAACAAATTTAACAAATGACGCTTTAAAAAAGTGGTGGGGACGTGTCCCCAGCGTCCCCAGAGTAAATGACACCTATGGTCAAAGGACTCCATGTGGGAGGAGTCACAGAACAGTTGATGCTCTCTGAAGCCGTTTCAGCTCTGTGTTTTGGTTCTGCAGCTCGATACTGTTCCGGTTCTACACGGAACTCCTGCACTTGAGTTACTGATGAAACTTCCGCTCTGACTCCTCGGAGAGAGAGTTTTATCACGCCCTCCGACACAAAGCTGACATGACCACGTGTTGTAGTTTTCTGACAGTTTCAGTAGTGAAATATCACCTTTATTATGTGAATCCAAGGAAGGTTTAAATCAAGATCAGCTGGACTTGGTTGAAGATACTCGAAGACGTTTCACCTCTCAGCCAAGAGGCCTCGAGTCCCAGCTGTTAAACCTCTGTCGGGTCGTTATCAAGCCGATGGATGTCGCTTGGTTCGTTAGGGCTCCCGGCTGTTGAAACGACATCTTTGAGGTCACGTGAGGCGAGAAGTCTGAATGGCTGACGCTGGCCCAATGTGAGGCGTTCGTTCAGCCTCCTGGAAAGAGATGAAAGGACAGCGTTGCCGGTGAGGGATAAGTGGCGTCATAGACCTCCCTGTTGTGAGATGGTCTCTCTGCTCTGCTATAAACGGCCTCTTTCAAACCATCTGTCCTCCCGGTCCAGAACATGAACAGTGTTGTCATTGAAAGTGTCCTTTGTTGCACTGGATAGAAATGATTTTGGGTATCTGTCTTCGCGTGTTCTACCGATGTGGTTTCCTCCGGCGTCTGTGGTGGGGATGTGAACGCATGAGGCCACATCACAGGACAACATCTGGGTCGCAAACCCTCCTCTGTGTGCTGTGGCTCACCTCTCCACTCATAACATCTTGTATCCTCAGAACTCAATGATCAAGCTGCAACTTCCTGGGGCGACGCAGACGGAGGAGGATGTTTTGATTGTATTACTGCGTTGAAAGGAAACAGAGGCATACATTTCACTTATAGAGCTGCAGGGGCATAATTTGTGTTCCCGGTCTTGAACAGAAGGAACCAGAGTGCCACTTAAGTGTTATTTGATTATTAGACAGCGCAGAAGAGAAGTGGGATTCAGTTTCACAGCTTTAACTGAGAGGCATTGATTTAATTAGAGAAGAACAATCATCCGAAACGGCCTGTAAATTATTACAGCCATCTGTAATCTGACTGTGCAGGCCTGCTTCTCCGCGGGCGCACTGGAATCAATGGCTTCCTAATCGATCAGGTTTTAGGGACGTCTGATCATTTCTGAGGGAAAGAAGGAAGAGTTGACGAGCGTCAGATCAATGACAGAGAGAGCGTCTCTAATTTTAGCTTCTGTTTGAATCGAAGGGATCCCTCATATATTTATTAAAGAAATCAATAGTTAGAAAGACCAAACCAAACACAGCGGAATCGTCTCCTGCTGCAACTCAAGCTGCTTCACAGTCTGAGAGGCTCTGTGATATCCACCAATCTTTAAACAGGGGGTGCGGCTCTGGGTCCAGCCTTTATTCAAACTGCACATTATTAACAGCTGCGAGGTTTACTCAGTGTAATAAACGAATGGCTAATCTAATTTAAATAGAGTGTATGAGTGTTGTCTCTTTCATTTTGTGGCTCTGAAAAGAATCAAAACCCATAAAATAAATTAACCCTCCAACATGTGATGTGGTTCGTTGGATATGATAAAAAATAAAACTCCATTTCATAGCCACGTTCGCTACCAGTTAATTATTAGTACATTTTAAATGAACTAAAACAACTTTCCCCAGATCTCAACTTCTAACGTGCCTCCAGCTGTTCATCACGGTAACATGCAGGAGCATCTCAAACACTAAAGGGCCTGAATAAAGAGGACTAAAGCGCGTGTAAATAATTGTATTTCTATTTATTGGATATAGAATAATATTATCTAATATTTTTAATTTCTCGATGTTCTCTTTCATTACGGCTGTGTCTCCTTCTCGCAACAATAACGGCAGCCATCTCTGCAACACGTTGGCGGTTTGCACCTTCCTTTCAAATGTATTAAATACAGATGCTGTTGCACTCACATGAAATCGCTTTTAGGCTTGTTAGATCACACTGCGTGTAGTAAATAAATGTTACCCTCCCATTACTTTGCCGGTGCTATCTTGCACTTTTGGAAGACGTCACTCTGCGTGCACACCGTTAGTGGATCAGCTTACATGTCAATCTGCTGGTGATTTCACGTTTGAACACGTTTTTACTGACGCAGACATTGAGGAAATCTGGCCCTTAGAGAATGGTGGAAACGTTCATTGTGAGCAGCAGAACCAGACTGAGAGATTCAAGGACACCTGTGCAGGTGTTTAGAGTTAATCAGCTGATCAGTGCTCGTCTCAGGTCGACCTTCCTGTTTTATAAATTTCTAACACATTTTGAGGTACTGGAGTTTTGATTTCCATGAGCTGTAAGCCGTAAGCACCAAGATTAAAGCAAAATTAAGGCTTGAAATACTTCACTTTGTGTAATGAATCTAGAATACATTACAGTTTCACTTTTTGACGCTCTTGGTTATTTAGCTCCAGGAGTCCAGCAACAGCCACCGCGAGTCTGTCCTCCGCTGAAACCTGCCAATAGAAAACAACTGTCCAATGCTGCTGTGCAGCCTCTTTGATTGGTGTAACAAGATAATTAACCGTAACAGACCAGATTTAATGTGTTTTCCCTCCTGCCGTAATGCCTCCTACCTGCACACACACAGCGTGGGCTGTTTTTTGAAGTGGACCCTGGCGTGGCTGCAGGACTCTGACAGTGTGGGTCCACGGGCTGCAGGACGTCATTGATCTGTCTCTGGACCTTCTCACCACCGTCTCACCTGCAGCTGAATGCACTCTTACATTCAGACGTGATGATTCAGGAGCAGCATCTCCTTAAAAACGTCGACGCAGCATCAAGACCAGACCACGGGTTGGACCGCAGAGGTCGTAAAAATAACTGACAGCGTTCATCAAAACGCTTCCTATTTATAGATCTCATATGAGCCGTCAAACAAACCGGGCGTCTCAGCTCAGACATCAGAGCTGGATATCAAACCTCAGCGCTGTTCTGGTACAGACAGGAATCTGTCCACAGAGCCAAATATCAGATGATAAATCACGGTTACCTCTTCTTAGCCGTGTTAGCAGCGTGGGCCGGTTTCACAAAGACAGACTTTGACTACGGCTTAGATACAGTACATCTTCAGATAGACATCTAAATCAGAGCGTTGCACAAAGCTTTGAAGACTCTGACTATCTTAAGTAGGACTACACTGCAGTGAATTCTGGGTAAAATAAGACACTTTTCAAAACAACAAAAAAAAAAAGGCGGATTGAGTAGGCGCGTCCAACCGCTCAGTACAGTTTACCCCAGCTGAAAAAATGTGTTTGTTGAAGCAGTATAACCGTTTTAAGAACATTTTTACTTGGAACATTTAGCGGAGAGTGTGGTAGAAATGCTTGATTTGTAAGAATAAATGCGACGACAGTAAAGAGCGTTAACCTGGCCGTTTAGCGGGGCGTCAAAGATGTACAGAAAATATCCAAGAACATGGTACAAGATGCCAAAAAAGAAATATTAGAGGAAATATCCTAAAACGGGAGGGCGCAGTACTTCAGCTGATCCATCTGTCAGACTCAGGAGAGCTTCCTTGGGTAAACGAAACCAACCGATGAACCGTCCTCATTGTTATATATTTCCAGCAGGTTACTGCAGTCCCTAAAAACTCTTTCCCTTCTCAGAGCTCTCCCCATAACATCAGCAGGTGGCTCCAGACTTCAACAAAGTGAACCCTAGGCTGTGGGTCCAGGTATCATCTGTTCAATCCAACCCTGAGAATCACAAACTCAGCCATCAAGTCAGTAACATCAAAACTGAGCAGATGCTTTTTGGTTTTTCATGTAGATCCAAGCAGGAACCACAGGGTTCAAAAGGTGAAGCCTCAAACCTGCGTCCTCTCTAGCAGCCAGCAGGGGGCGACTCCACCGGCTGCAGAAAGAAGTGATTGAAGTCTGTGAGAAAATGTTTCTACTTGTCAGCTGATTTATTCCCTCAGTAAACACTTTCCTGATGAGTTTATGGTCTCAGTCTCTAGTTTCAAGTCTTCTTCAACACAGCATGATGTTCATTTAGTAAATTATGGTCCCATTTAGAGGAACAGAGACCAGGAAGCAGGGGAGGCTTCAAATATGGTCACGGCTGTTCTGTGGCGGTTTTGGGGGGGGGGGGGGGGGGGGGGGTGGCTAGCTAGCTTGAACCCCCCCCCAAGCTAGCACACGGATAATAAGAACGCTTTTATAGGCTAATACGTGTTATTGAACTTCGTATTATTCACTGCACTGAACTGAGAATGTCTAAACGAAACGAGCAGTTTCAGTTTCCTTCGTAAAGCAAACAGTTATTTCGAGATGGTCTGCCGATGTTCTGACTGACCACGGAGTCGATCACTCAGTCGACCATGTTTGGAAGCTGGATCCTGACAGACATCGATACTGTAAAATCAAGATCACTGTAATCAGTTTAACACGTCGCTCGCCTCGGCGTTACATATACTGGACTCCAAATGTACATTAAACTGAATGCAGCATTGCAGACAATATTTTGTACTTGTACTCCATGTTTCCATTGCATGGACAGCCTTTGGATATGGCTGGAAAGAGTCCCGCTCCTTAAAGGGTAAATTATTATCATAACAATTTAATAGTGCATTTAAAACAGCACTTTTCATACACAGAAAGCGTTAACAGCTGCCTACTGGTCCTACCAGACTGGACATGCAGTCTGCCAAAATATGTATCCACCTCCATTCTGCACAGATGATGGCCTACTATCAAGTATTTTGTTTAAGGTATACTTCACATCAGGACTAATAACAGGGGTGAATATGGAGACGTTTGTTGTTTCCTAGCAAAAGTTATAGTGGGATACAAAATACAAACTGGGCTCCAGTAACTTTACTGAAACAAACAACTGTTAGTTACTGAAACATACTAAACAACAAAGCTTGAACATTGCCTTTGTCTCTTTTGTCGCGGATTGAATGGGCCCCTCTGATAAAATAACTGGCCCCAGCCTGGCCCCCTTAATAAAATTGGTGTAGAACCGCCACTGCGGCTGGTTCCAAAAACCAAGATGGCGACGGCCAAACTGGCTTTAAAACGGCGGTCCACAAACCAACGCGTGATGTCACTGCGGCTACGCCGACTTCCTTATACGGTCTGTGTGTAGATCCAGTTTCCTCATTTCGAGACAAATACAGAGAAACAAAATCTCATTTTACAGTTTTGAGACCAACA
Organism: Micropterus salmoides; assembly: GCF_014851395.1. NCBI lineage: Eukaryota > Metazoa > Chordata > Actinopteri > Centrarchiformes > Centrarchidae > Micropterus > Micropterus salmoides. The sequence goes on along the minus strand of NW_024044570.1, from coordinate 3,484,253 downwards.
GAAAACCGATCATTTCTGTTTTCCATCTTCTGGACTGAACTAATTTAAATCAATGTCAGAATCTCATTACTGAGTTTCCTCCAACAGTCCAGCAGTTAAACTCTGAGATTTGAGCTGATCAACTTGTAGATATGCTCCTCTGAGTTTTTCTCATGAGCCCAGATCAATAAGCTTAATGAGCAGCAGAGCGCTTCTCCGCTGGGTTTTATTAAACCATCACAGTAAATCCTGCCTGTCCAGTACTGCTCAACCTGTCTCCATTACACCGCTCTACCTCACTGCTATACTCCATTACGTTTTATTCTTATATTTTGATTTCTGCACTATTTCTATTGTCTTTTTTATTTTCTCCTTTTGCCTGCTGTGCATGTGACAGATAAAAGAACTTGAACTTGGGTTTCGCCTCTCAGGCTGCGTTCTTACTGCTGGCGTCGTGTGCATCCTGAGAGGACGCCCGCAGACACTACTCAGGGCGGAAATAGGCCCATCCACCATCTGTTTCACACAGGGTCCCGTCCCGAAGACTCTCCGTGACTTTGAACCACATTTTCACGACCGAACAATAGAAAGAGCAGCCTCGTGTCTGCACATGATTTGGAAGAACGATGTGAATTAGCCACTTTTATCGCCTCCGCAGTTACTACTTCATTCTTGGATCCAGCACCAACGTTCGCTTGGTACCAGAGTGGAGCGATGACCTGCAGCTAGCTAATGACGCAAGCTGGTCGCAAGGCCAAACAGACTACCACAAATAAACTGACTCAACGCACACAAGAGCGTAGTGTAGGTGGCAAAGTCTGACCGGATAAATATTTTTATAGGGTAATGACTAGTCAATGTACATCATCAGTGTTTACTTTGGTCAGGCGTGTGATTGGCAAAAAAAAAAGGCAGAGTCCACGGGACAGAGCTGTGGCTCCTCCCCCAAGAAAATGTGAGCCTGCAGATCCACATGGTTTTAGATTATCATCATTAGTGTTTCAGTGAATCCTGGCTCAACTACATCTGTCCACTGCAGAGGCTCCACCCACAACCTGAAGGAGGAGCTGGTATGAAAGAGTGTATTAGTATAATATTATTACATATAATAATCAGTTTCCCATTAATTAAAGAGACCCGCCATGGTGTAATTGGCTCCGCCATAGTTTCAAAATAAACCTGGGTCAGACTGGATGGAGGAGGAAACACATGTGACAACGTCTGGTTTTCAAAATAAGGCTTCTATACAGGATGGAAATAAGATTAATTGGATGTCTGAGTCAGAACAAAAGTTATTTCTCAACTGGTAATACCAGTCATTGATTATGCAAACATAGTTCACACCGATACCTTTGAGTCCAATCTCAGACCCCTTAATGTTGTATTTGCAGATTTATATTGAACTGTCCATTTAAAACTCATCATTGTCTCATGTATGACTCACTAAACTAGTTGCAACCTAAACAACGAAGGGATTACCACTGGTCTCTGTTTATCTTTATCTATTTCCACATTTGGTTTATTCAAATCACTTTTTTTCTTTTCTTAAGACTACATGTTCTTGTCATTAGGTGTACCAATGGTTTTACATATAAATGGTTTATGTAGAAAATATACAGTAGTATGTAATATAATCATGACTTTCTTTATCATTGGACATTTCTATGTGAGATGTGACGTTATCCTGCATGTTATATTTTGTCATAAGGCATATTGATAAACGATGCTTTAGTTGTTTAATGCGCTCTGCTGATTATTTGTCAATGTACTTTAATATGTTTGCTATGTTAATTGTGGGGGTAAGGGCAGGTGAGCGAGTTATTGTTGTCTGTGTTTATGTTTCTGTTTATATTGTGTGCTTAACTTTTGTGTCTGTACATACATACATGCTGCAGGACCCCCTTGAAAATGAGATTATACATCTCAAGAGGTTATCCTGAAATAAATGAATATATTATTATTCACAGAAAGTATAAAACATATTACATGTGTCCAATAAAAGCAAAAAAACAACAACAATAAAACTTCTATTCTTTGATTTGGGGTTTTTGGGAAAACAAATAAATTTCCACGATGGTGGAACGAGCTACCACACGCCATCAGAGCAGGGGCGTCCCTCTCTGAATACTCATCTCTTCCGAGAACACTTCCTCTTATAACACCTCTAACTCCTAACGTGCACTTCCTGTGCTCTTCTTCTATCCCCTTACAATTATCTTGTATTGATTGCACTTTTTACCTTCCTTCCCCAGGTACGGTAACGGCTTTCCAGCTGGCAGCTTTTTAAATGGAAATGCTGGTTTTTAAATTTTCAAAACAATTAGGATTGAATACATTAAAGTTCTGAACGGGCTGAAGGTGTCGGCGTGGGATTTAAAACACAGAACCAGAGAAAATAGAGCTTAATAAACGACAACCTTCAGACTCCAGAGCCTGTGCTGCAGGGAAACCCAAGGATCCCTCCTGTTTCCCGACCTTTCTACATGCTCCTGACGCCCACAGACCAGTTCCAGAGGTAAGCATGTAATACTCAGGCATGTGATTGGCAAAGGGCAAAAAAGCAGGAAAATATACTGAGCCCCCCCCCCCGATCAAACTGGCAACGGCTCTATTATAACATGGATGGTAAAGCAGGATCCATGACAAAAACGTGTCTAATCCACTGCACCATCGCCACCTCTCTATAATAATTATTATTTTGTATTTTTACCAAACTTGAACAGCTAAATGTGCAACATGCAACTTGAAATAATTGAGTCTATAACTAACTATTAACTTGGTTCAGATTAGTTAGCTGCAAATTAGTTCAGTTAAAATTAATAATGTAATGAATAAGAGACAGCAGCAAAGGTCGTTGCCTGTTTAATAATAATATAACTGTTAAAGAAACAGTTATATAATTCAGGAAACTCAGATCAAACAGCCAGATCAGTCTGTCTGTTGATAAACTGTAGGAAAAAGTTTGACATTTCAACTGTGCATGAGACGAGTGTAGGTACCAAATCTGTGCTGTCTGCCGGATCCCTATTTACTGGGAAAATCATATTACAGTATTACTGCCCAACACGTTACCACTAATGTGCGAGAGCGACTGTGGTACACACTGCGCAGGTGAGGAACGGGCAGCTGAACGCAAACGAACATCCTTGTTGATACTTTGAAAGGAAGTAAACTAAACACGTCAGCCTGTAAATTGTAAATGTCCTCAAATCTTCTCCATTTCACTCGGCCAGTACACATTTAACATTTCATCAATATTTCTTTTTAAAGTAAATTCAAATTAATTAAGCTAATTTATCATTAAGGTGAAAAGGTGCCACATTTAAAAAAAAAAAAACTTTAGGCTACTTCAGGCATGCCTGCATGTATTTAGACTCAGCTGGGATTAAATTAAATGAGAAAAGTTGATCTACAGGAGAAACATATCTGACATCAATACAGAATGCCTGACAGCCTTACTGCATTATTATATTACACTAAATTACTTTATGTTGAATTGTCACCTCAGACATTTCCTCAAATTGGTGCAAAAAAAAATAAATAAAAAAAAAAATCACCAGAATGCAGGAAATTAAGTGTTTCAGGGGGAGGACCCCCCCCCCCCCCACACAGTTAATATTATCAGTATTAATTATGAGACAGATGTTAGAGTTACTGTGTAGAGGTCATTTACTGTTGCTTTTGTTGCCCCTGTCTCAGCTTTTTTGGAACATGTTGCAGGCATCAAATTCAAAGTGAGTGAATATTTGCAAAAAACAATAAAGTTTATCATTTTGAACATTAAATATCTGGTCTTTGTGGTGCATTCACTTGAACATAGGTTGAAAAGGATTTTTCAAATCACTGTATTCTGTTTGTATTTACATTTTACACAAATTCATTGGAATTGTTGGGTTGTAATTAGGATCCTGAAGAGGGTTTGTGGACACTACAATAATCTGGCAGATGAGACTCTGTGTGATGCGTTTACTGACTGTTGGAACATTTGGCTATGTAAAACATGCTTATTTTCCTGGTAATAATCACCGTTACTGTCTGACCAACTAACGGACATATGAGGTTCCTAACAGACGTTTTAATGGTCAAGTATGGGTGGAGTTTCCCTTTAAGCAGAATAAACAGTCACAAACTAAATGTGTGTGTGTGGGGGGGGGGCATGTTTAGTCTTGTGTAGACTTTGTTCCCCTCTGAGCTGCTAAATGTTCGCGTTTCTGCTGCATTTGATTTGCCTCATTGTTTTCATATGAACACGTATAAAGCAGCAGCCTGACAGCAGCCGACCACACGCTGAGCTCTCAGCATAACAACCCCCCCCCCCCCACCCACCTCCACCACAGAGAAACCTCTGCTGTGAAACCTAATTTAACAACCCTCCCTTTATAAACACGTTTCTTTTCACATTATCGTTCCACATTTATTTTAAATCACATATGCATCAGCGTTGGGCAGCAAGATTATTAGTGGAAGGAATTAGTATCTCCAAAACAGCAATACTACTACAGTTACTATTAACTGTAACTGGGCAGTACGTCGATGTGACCGGCAGGTCAGCAGCAATCTACTGTTACACACACCAGCAAGGTGGCGGCAGTATGCAGTTGGTTTGCCAACCGCCATTAAACGCAGAAGAAGAAGAAGAAGAAGGTCAGCAGCAGACTGTAAAAAGGAGATTTATGGCAGGATGTTTACAGTAAAACTCCTGGAGTTGTTCCGCAATTACTGAGATCGTTATGACGTCTCATGAAAGTCACAAACTGCTCGAGTGTCGCCGTCTTTAGTTTGTTTACAATGTGCAGATTCGGAGGTCCCGGTCCTGGTCTGCCCCCTAGTGGATTCAGGTTTAATCCTCCAGGTACACGCAAAGTACGCAGGCAAGTACAGACCCCTCCAAAAGTAGTGGAACGGTGAGGAAAATTGTTTTTGTTGTTCACTGAAGACATTTGAGTTTAAGATCAAAAGATGAGACAAGAGCAACAAGAAACATCTGTCATGTTGAAAAAAATGGTGGGTTCAAACAAACGGTGGTTTGTCCTGAGTTGTTTAACTCATCTAGATGTGAATACCAGGAAATGAGAGCTGAAATTCTGAACTTTTGTCTCATCTTTTGATCTTAAACCCAAATGTCTTCAGTGAACAACAAAAACAAAGTAATTAGCCTTACTGTTCCAATACTTTTGGAGGGGACTGTATGTGAACAAAGCCGTTCGTGTCGCCGGTCTACGCCTGCGCATTGTTAAAAAGCGAGTATATCCAGGGCTTTAGATGTAAAGAACTTTGTCATAAACTTTGTGCGAGCAGCAGAAACATTTCAGCCACCAACAATTCTACATCTGATTTACTGAAACATCTGAAGCAGCAACGTGAAACTGGAAGAAAAACCAAATTCCTTGCTGCTGTTATGAAAATGCTGTTAGTTAAAGAGTCTTTGTGTAAAAAAAAAAAAAAAAAAGTGTTTCAGTTTGGCTGCTTGTTGATTTCCATTTCTGTTCCTCAGACTAACAGAAACTGTGATGAGTGTGAGACCGCAGCCTTTATTTCTTCTGCAATAAAATAAAATCACTTTAAAACAACAAACCTGGAAGCTGGAAGGAGATTCTCTTTCTCCTGCGAAAAGGTTAAAACCACCTCAGTGATAATCTGACCACGGCTGAAAGGCTTCATCGAGGCACTCGGGCACTACAAAGCATGCGTGTTTAATGCGTACAAATATCCACAGCGCACTGTTTCACACGGACGATTATTACTGTCGCACAACGCGCTGTGGAGGAGAGACGAAGCAGCGAGGGAGGAGGAAGCAGAACTCATTCTGTAATAGAGGAAACGGATGTGAAGATGTTTCTGTTCCTGGGTGAATGACTGAATCCCTGCTGCTGCTCGTCCTCCACTTGCAAAGACACCTCATCCATCAAAACCCACTCCAGGTCCTGATTCCTGGACGGCAGCTTCTGAATGATGCTCACACGCGAAGCAGACAGACCGACCGGAGTTATTTTAAACCATTCCTCTCCACAGCTGCTACATACGCTCCTGTCAGCTCATGAGCCCATCGCCAACATTTTTTAAGTTACAATTACACATCAAATAACATTTAAAAAATGGGCGAGAGGGAAATTGTAAAGAGAGAAGACAAAAAAGTCAAGCTAAATCTATTAGAGGTTAGCAAGGCAGGGAGTGGGAATGTGATGCGAAAGAGATGTGTACTGAAAGAGGACTAGAAAGGTTATGATGTAGGAAACACATTATCTGTACTTGTTGTTCCAGGGAAGCAACTTTCTAGAGTTGGTTTGGGCAAAATTAAATAAAATGCTACTTGTGTGAGCGTCAGTACAAAGAACATGATGGACGATTGAGATAAATGAATCACAAGGGATAAAGGAGGATGATAATAAAAATGAGAGCGTTGGCACAGGGCATTATTGCTACCAGCGAGAGGAAAATACAAAGTCTGTTTCTGTCCTGACATCAGGATCCTCCAACACTCCCAGCGTGAAACAAATTTCACACTTTATGTAAACTTGGTGGATTTATATGCAAGTGTAATATGGTCAGAAACATGGGGACTACTTCATTAATGTGCAAATATCCAAGGAAGTTGATTGATGTTCTAAAGAACGCGTCATTACAGGAAATTAAGCCGTGGTTAAATAAATCAGTTTATCACAACATATCACATATCTCACCATTAAAACTGTTTTCCAGGACATTTTAATGTTCTCTCATTTTCCATGAGTTTTCCATGACTGGAAAATTGTTTTCCAAACTGTTTTCCAGGACGTGTGGGAACCCTGTCTTGGAAATACACTTCCCATGATGCATTGTGGGACGGAGCCACTGAGTTAGCTGGGAGCTACAACCGGAGCCCCTTTATTTTGTATGTGTTGTCTCCATTAACAGTAGCTGAGTTAGCTGTTAGCAGCTCCTGCTAGCAGTTAGCAGCTCCTGCTAGCAGCTCCTGTTAGCAGTTAGCATCTCCTGCTAGCAGCTAGCAGCTCCTGCTAGCAGCTCCTGCTAGCAGTTAGCATCTCCTGCTAGCAGCTCCTGTTAGCAGTTAGCATCTCCTGCTAGCAGCTCCTGTTAACTGTTGGCAGCTCCTGTTAGCAGTTAGCATCTCCTGCTAGCAGTTAGCATCTCCTGCTAGCAGCTCCTGTTAACTGTTGGCAGCTCCTGTTAACTGTTGGCAGCTCCTGTTAGCATCTCCCTGCTAGCAGCTCCTGTTAGCTGTTAGCATCTCCTGCTAGCATCTCCTGCTAGCAGTTAGCATCTCCTGCTAGCATCTCCTGCTAGCAGTTAGCAGCTCCTGCTAGCATCTCCTGCTAGCAGTTAGCAGCTCCTGCTAGCAGTTAGCAGCTCCTGCTAGCAGTTAGCAGCTCCTGCTAGCTGCTAGCAGCTCCTGCTAGCAGTTCCTGCTAGCAGCTCCTGCTAGCAGCTCCTGCTAGCAGTTAGCAGCTCCTGCTAGCAGTTAGCAGCTCCTGCTAGCTGTTAGCAGCTCCTGTTAGCAGCTCCTGCTAGCTGTTAGCATCTCCTGTTAGCAGTTAGCTTGGTTGTACAGAAAGCTATCACTGAAGAAACTTAAAAGCATGATGTAGTAGTTTTCTCTTCTTCACTGACGTGTACTGGAGAGAACAAAACGAAACAATGCCGATGAGAAGGTTCATGTGTCACACGTCCGAGCAACGTGCACACACAGACCCACGACCATGAGCATGATGGGAAACACGTTTGTAACAGACCGCAGGGAGGGGGCGGCAATATCAGCGTACTGAGAGAGGGAAGAGGTGGTGGAGGTACAGGAAGAAGAAGGAGCACGATAGCTAACTAAAATTAAAGAGTAAATGTCCTTAGTTTTTGTTTATTTATTTGATTAACCGATAGGCACCTGTTCTTCTTCGCTGTTTACATTCCTCTACAGTGCAAGCAGACAAGCTAACAAGGCTACCAACTATTAGCATCCTGACGCCTTCTGTCTTGGTCACAGGACACAAGTCATAGCGGTCTGCCAAGAGTCTCCCGAGGAGGAGAAAAGTAATTAGAAAAAAGGCTCTCTGACGCACTGACCTGGGGTCTGTTGCTGGACCGTCTCGGTGAGGTCCTGCAGGCGGACCAGCAGCAGCAGAGATCCGGCTCCCAGCAGCAGCAGGAACCACAGACAGCAGTACAGGGAACAGGGCGGCTTCATGGCCTTCATGACACACAGAGACTCCTGCAGCCTAAACTCCACCAGGCTGATCCCAGACCAGCCACGACTGCACAGCCTGGGGGGGGGGGGGCAAACAAAAACACATTCAGTTTACTGAGATAAAAAACTGACATTCATCCACGTCTATTAAATGGTCCCACATGAAATTAAAAAAAAAAAATCATAAAAGCAATTTTATCTTATCTGCAGCTCAGCTGGTCAACAAAGTCGCAATAAAAGTTCATTCACATTCAATTCAAAGAAAAACTGATCAGACACTCAACACATAAGGTTTATTAAGCCGTGGGCATATTTCTACATCACTACTATTTATTTTACCATATGATCCCTGTGGGATCATTACTGGCAGCTGTGTGTCAGGTAACAAATAATTAATCCCATAATGTCTAAAACACACTATATATAAGTTGTGTAAAAGTGGGACGCTTCCGGTCTGAAACGAAAAGCCAATGCGGAAGTCCCTTAAACCTGCATTGTATCTTAACGGCCAGCAGGGGGCGACTCTTCTGGTTGCAACAAGAAGTCCCGCTTCATTAGAAATGATGGTAAAATGTTTCTACTTCTCAGCTGATTTATTCCCTCAGTAAACACTTTCCTGATGAGTTTATGGTCTCAGTCGCTAGTTTCAAGTCTTCTTCAACACAGCATGATGTTCATTTAGTAAATTATGGTCCCATTTAGAGGAACAGAGACCAGGAAGTAGGGGAGGCTTTAGGATCGTTACCATGGCGACCTGTCAATCAGGCTAGAGCCGACTCGTACCCACAGCACTGTGTAAATTTAACCAGCGCCGTTGAAAAAGTTGGTTGTTCACTTTCTCTGGTGAGTACAGTAGGCCACCAACAGGCCGCCAGCAAGCCACCAACAGGCCGTCAGCAAGCCGCCAACAGGCCGCTAGCAAGCCGCCAACAAGTCACCAACAAACCACCAACAACCCGTAAACAGGCTGCTAGGAACCCGCCAACAAGCCGCTAGCAAGCCGCCAACAAGCCGCTTGCAAACCACCAACAACCCGCCAACAGGCCGCTAGCAAGCCGCCAACAAACCACTAACAGCCCGCTAGCAAGCCACCAACAGGCCGCCAACAAACCACTAACAGCCCGCTAGCAAGCCGCCAACAGGCCGCCAGCAAGCCGCCAACAGGCCGCCAGCAAGCCGCCAACAGGCCGCCAGCAAGCCGCCAACAGGCCGCCAGCAAGCCGCCAACAGGCCGCCAGCAAGCCGCCAACAGGCCGCCAGCAAGCCACCAACAGGCCGCTAGCAAGCCGCCAACAAACCACCAACAACCCGCAAACAGGCCGCTAGGAACCCGCCAACAGGCCGCTAGCAAGCCGCCAACAAACCACTAACAGCCCGCTAGCAAGTCGCCAGCAAGTCGCCAACAAACCACCAACAACCCGCAAACAGGCCGCTAGGAACCCGCCAACAGGCCGCTAGGAACCCGCCAACAGGCCGCTAGGAACCCGCCAACAGGCCGCTAGGAACCCGCCAACAACCCGCCAACAGGCCGCTAGCAAGCCGCCAACAGTCCGCTAGCAAGCTGCCAACAAACCGCCAACAGGCCGCTAGCAAGCCGCCAACAAACCGCCAACAGGCCGCTAGCAAGCCGCCAACAAACCACAAACAGCCCACTAGCAAGCCGTCAACAAACCACTAACAGCCCACTAGCAAGCCGCCAACAGTCCGCTAGCAAGCTGCCAACAAACCACCAAAAACCCGCCAACAGGCCGCTAGCAGGCTGCCAACAGGCTGCTAGCAAGCTGCCAACAAACCACCAACAACCCAACAGGCCACAGGCCAATGATGGTTACATTCTGTACAGTCAGTAAGTTTTGGTAACTTGAAGAAATCTTAATTTTAACATAATGCTATCATGGTTATGCTAAATGGCACGTGACAATATGTAGAGCCTTTTCGAGCAGGCTTTAGCTACTTCCATTAAAAAGAGTCTGCAACAGCGCTGACTGGTCCTTGAGCTGCCGTACAACATTGCAGGTGTGGTAACCTGGCAGAGAAGAGACCACACGGAGCCAATCACTGCAGTGTTGAACATGCTAAGCTAAGCAGCAAGTAGTAAAACCTCCAGGGTACGGAGGACAGCAGTGACACTGGATTAAAGACCCCTCCTTCGCTCCAGCCTGGCTGCAGTCATAACTGGCCCGACCACCAGGGGGCGCAGTCACTGTGACGTAAACAGATCCAGGGTGGACTGGCTGTGTTGTTGGGAGGATGTGTTTGAACATGCTGGCCGTGTGCGTTTACTGCTAAAGAATCTCACAGAGCTTCCTGCTGACTGCACACTTCTTGCTCCCATGAGGCCGTGCAGGAACATCTGTTTCTCTGGAGTGCAGTCAAACACACTTACCTCAGCAGGTGTGACTACAGTAGCTATGGAAATAAACGACGCAGGTACACACATGTTCACACTGCAGACCGAGCTGATATTCCTCTCTGAGACTGGGAGGAGTGACGATGCCCCCCTGCTTCGTTCTGACCTCAGCTGGCTGAGCACGCTCATTAGAAAGAGACACAACAGGAAGCAGCTCAGCACACAATGCAGGAAGAAATGCCAAGAAACGTCTCAGTTAATGGCTCACGAGGACTAAAAGATTCCACAGTAACAAATCAAATAAAATGCATTTTTTTCTAATTTCACTTCTGGTTTCTGTCCTGTTGTTTACAGCAGAAACAGCTGTGAACAAACACTAGCGTCTCTTAACTTGATAAGTTTGACTTGTTTCCAGCAGCTACAGAGCAGCCTGTTGGTTCATGTGAAGGCGTGTTTGTTATGGCGACCGGCGGTGCATGCAGCAGGATGCTCCTCCACCCGACACTCTGAGGCTCCACCCACACTCCTACATCTTCGTTTTAAACCTCAGGCCTTCTGCTGCGTTTCCGCCAGACTAACACACTGAATCTGACACCTGAAACACTTAAGTGTGAAAACACTGATGACCCCGTTTTGGTTTTAAACTCCGGGGTGGCGTGTTAGTGCTGACAGGTGGATGTGCATGTCTCCGTATTTACTTTGCGCCGTCTCCCAGTCTGTTTCCCGCCGCCACAGCCTCTTTGTCCTCCCGTGTTCTTCTCAGTAACCGTTCCACCTCGCTGTCGTTCCGTGCAGAGAAATCTCTGCTGTGGTTCTTCACCATCGCTGCTCTTCGCTCGTCTCTAGTAGAACTTTCTTCTGCAGCTGCGGAGTAGAAATCTGAGAGTAGAATCTGCTTCCTGTTTACACCTTCACGCACATGCCCATTGCACGTGAACGGTCACGTGATGTGTTTTTTCACTCGTTTTATTATAGACAGAGATCAGTTCTGATACGCAGCTGAAACGCTGGTGAAGACGGAGAATGTTTTTAAAGCTAGGCGTAGTCGTGTGGACGCAGCCTGAGCGACAGGAAGCTGCACCCGGACAGATAAACAACCAGAGTCACTATAAAGCTCTGTGAAGCCGAGACGCAGCAGACCGTCCAGAGACTCAGACTCGCTGTCAGCTCATACATCACTATTACAGAAATACACATTACAGACTCTTTAGCCAACAAAAACCTATAATCTGAACATATTAGTGGTGTAAGTTTTTCAGCCCGGTCTCAGTGTTCGACCTCGTTGCTCTAAAGATGATTTGTTGCCAGACAAAGAGTCCAGACGGCTTCAGTTTGATAAATTATTTTAATTATAATACATCTATCACTAAAAGCTCAGGCACACTGACATTATACTGGATTAATAAAAGCTGGGAAATTAATAAAAATCCATTTTTAGCTTCAACACGAACAGATTTTGGTTCATATTTCTGGGAGCACGCTCAGCTAATTCACTCTTCATTATCCACTGGTCTGCTGGTTATTTTCACAATTAATCATTTGGGCTCCAGTTTCCCAGAGCTCGGGTCAAAGTATTCAGATGTCTTGTTTTGGTTCAGACCGAAAAGATATTCAGTTTATGAACTCAACATGTCAGCATGTGTCTGATTGGATCTGAAAGTTCAGCTCCACCTGTTCCCCGTGGCCCTGACAGCAGGACGGGACCCCGTCGACGGGACAGTGGACTCCTCTGATCAATCAGTTCATTGAGCTGACTGACGCTGCAACTCAATGATTAGTTCAACACAAACTCGCATGATGACAAACAGCACAGAGCCCCAGGAGTTATTTTACCATCTATCTATCTATCCGTTACTTTCATTACCGACTCATTTTCAATAAATCCAGCCATCGTTATCGTCTATAAAACGTTACATTGTGCTAAAGCCCGAGGTGTCGTGAACTCAACATATACAGCCAAAGCTCTGCAGGACATCAGCTCAACCCTTCCCATCACATCTCTGACAGGACAGCAGTGAATCTCCGGCTTCTGCAGCTCTTTTGTTCAGGGTTTCTCGCCTCTCCCTCGCAGCTTTTGTGCTGCTCCTGGCTGACTCTGAAAGGGATTTTGTTCTCGGCCTCTACATCTTCTGTTATCACAGCGTCATTGGTTTAGAAGGAATCCTCTTTTGTTGCTATTAAGTGCCCGATAATAAAGTGGGACCCAAATCCAGATTTTTGTCCCTTTTCTGTGCTGGAACATGATCTGAATTAAAGCTGCATCAATAGAGTCCTGATGAAGGGACTTTTGGGTAAAAAGGGTTAAAATGACACGTTTTCATCTGACTGTATTTCTTATTCCAAACTCTGTACTTTTAGTCTGGCACTGAGATAATGCCTCTCCGACAAGCCCACCAAGCCTGTTCTAAGGGCCCGTGTCCACCAAAGCGTTTTTTTCAATTCATTGCAGTGGGAGCGCCGCGTTTTTACAAGCTGGTAAGAACGGCGGCAGCGTGACGAGGCACTGAGCGTTTTTTTTCCGGTCGCCGAGAGTTGAAAAAATGTTCAACTTTGGGAAAAAACGCTGTCACTTTTTACCAAGCTGTGCAATCACAGTGCAGGAGGGGCGGGACAAATACCACACCGTAGCAACGGTTACCATCCTGGAACCGGGCTTCATCCAACCACAGCTCTTGGACCAAACGGTGGTACTCGCCGAGCCCACATACGGCGAGTCCGTCCTCTCTCTCTACCTGCTTCAGCCTTCTCTTCATACAGAGCAAGCGCTCTACTCTGTGTTGGCATTTTTTTAATCCAGTAAAGTCAAGTAGAACTACTTGCAAGAAGGCCCGCTAGCGCCCCCTGCTGTCGTACAGACGTAAACACAGAGGTTAGCTCCAGTTAGCTCGTTGCCCTCCCCTGGTTTCCTCGCAGGGCCTATTCAGATAAACTGCTGTATTTTTCTATTTCAATACCAAGGTTTCGTTTTTCGTGCACAAGCAACGAAAACTTAACACAAGCTGGTCGTAGCACGCCAACGTTAGCTAGAGCATTACCTTAAACGATTTGGCCGAGGCTACAAAAACGATGCGATATGAGCTAAACATTCCGGCGACCTCCACGTTTCTCACCTCTTCTTCAGGTCTGGATCAGGTTTTCTGTTCCGATGAAGTATTTTACAGTATTTTTAAAATACCAAACAATAAAGTATTTTGTCATCAACCCTTATCAAATGCATATTACAAAACACTTTTCAGTCTTCGAATTCCGTGTTTTAAATCCATGAACGATAAATACTGCCCGTCCCTGTTCACTGTGATGCTGAAGATAAATGACCCCCCAGCTCGTCCAGTCTGAGCCTCTGCTGTTAAATATTGTTATTTGAGTCGGATCTCTAAATGACCTCTGAGAGCTGGTGAGTCGGGGGGGGGGGGGGGGGGGGCGGTTGTGAATGGGGCCTTTGTGCCGTCTCATCCAGCCGGCCGTCAGCGAGAGGTTATCAAAGCCTAATCAGCCCGTTTCCATTCCAGTCATGGAAAACTCACACTGATTAACGCCGTCAGGTATTTGGTGGGCGAGGAGGAGGATTAGTGACAGTAATGATCCGCCGCTGACTCGGCTTGTTAGCTGCCTGTTTGCTGCTTTTGTGATTTTCATTTTGTGACTCCGACTCTGAGCTTTGTCATTACAATAACAAACGGGGCCGGTCCGAGGACGGTCTACTGCTCAGATGGAAGTCAGAATAAACAGAGCTCGGTCGCATTTACCCTCCGTGTTAAACCGGGACTGAAACCAGTCCGACAGGAGTTCCCCTCAACACGCTCGCCATCTGCATCAGGCTGTAAACAAACAGGTCAAACAATGACAGGATGCCGGAACAATGATTCAGCGCCACAGACACAAGCTGGTGACACAGAAGAGCAACATAAGAAGGGTTTACAGAGTTTACTGATATATAAAGGTTACATAAACAAAGACACACTGTATAGTCACACAAGGTTTAACATGTGAAAGAAGAAAGGGGAGGCAAATTAAGACCACTTCAAGATCACTTATAAGACATGTGGCCCGTTTTCAGTGACAGCGAGGCCTCTTCAGGACCCTTCAGTCTGATCCAGGAACACGTCCTCAGGATTATACTGACTCGGTTGCGGTTTTGTTCAGATACAAAGACAGAAAACGAGCTGTGTCCCCTCGACTGACGGCAGCGTGGGCGCGTCCCACACCGACCGTGTGCAGAAACCATTTGGCACTAATTCCTGTAGTTCAGGAGGAGGTCAGGGGCATTTTCCCCTCTTTCTTTCTTTGAAGGCGCCACTCTGGAGAATCATGGACGGCAGGAAAAGCAGCGTCCAGGGTGAGAAATTAATGAGAGCTCGGGGACAAAAATGGTCCCCATTGTCCCTGAAATGAAGGTGACCCGAGCAGAAAACTGCAAGTGAGAAATTGATTAACTTTGCAGCTCTGACTACATCTCGTGTTTCTCATGTGGATTTACTTTGCTTCCATTTGCCTACAAAAGTTTTCTGAAATTAACTTTGCAAAACACATTTAGCTGATTTTAGAGCAGCAAATTAATTAATATAACAACTTGTTTTAATTTGCTTCCTGGATTTTACTAAAAGCAGTTTGGTAGCTGGAGTCTCCACACCACTTGGTATTAATTCGTTGCCTGGAATGGCAGTAATTTACATCAGCTGTTAAATGAGCTTTCACTTCATGCTAATTCCTCCCTTTATTCTAATAAAATATATAAGATGGAGCTCCGTGTCTGCTCCTGAGAGAGAGCCAGTTTCTAGGTCAGTCCACACCTCAGACTTCAGTCTGGTTTGATTTATTTCATTTCCTGCAGCCATCTAATCTCGTGTTTGGACTCATGTCAGTCTGTCTCTCAGTCCTGTCTGATCTCCTCACAGATTTATAGCGTCATGTTCAAAAGGCTGCTCGCTGTAGTTTCTGTCAGACAAACAGGAGGAAAAAGTGCATTTATTGAGGACTATTTTCAGCGGAGGATGAATCCACGCGGTGAACCTTTAACAGAACAAGCGAACGACTCAGTCGCAGCTGAAACTGGTCTGTTTCTGTAAAAGTGTTCTCAGATTGTCTAATTCTGGTAAATTCAGTAAACAAACCTCAACAGAATTCTCAGCAGGTCCATTTATCAAAGTGCCTCTGATGAGGAAGATCATGTGATAAGACTGAAAGCTCCACATCAGCTGGTTCAGACAAGGGCTGTACACACTGACATCTTTATTACGTTCGTAGCTTCTGCTGAGGTCAAATGTTTGTCGTCACATTTAATGACATCATTAAATGATGTTACCCAGGTAACAATAGGTCTTTTTAGAGGGAGATTCCGCATGTAAACATGGAAAGAGTTTTAGCGGTCCTCCAGAACCAGCGCCGTGACTACACACAGAAAAAAACGTGTCCAAAGTAGACCGTGCTTTCAAAACAATGGGTGGGCGGACATAGAAATGATTTGCTTTCGCTCGACGTGCACATTTCAGTCCACATTGGCCGGCTCCGAGGCGGCTCAAACCTTTCCTGCTCTGTGGCTTTCATACAGCCAGATGTGCACATTGGTGCAATCCTCCCAGAAAATACAGGCAGCATGAAAAGCTGCTAATGTCACAAACTACAAGAGCCGAAAAAGATTTCTGACCGCAGTGAAAAGGTTGTTTTATAAAAGGCCAGCAAACTGAACTAGACTGAAGCAGAAAGCATCTATTCAAGAAATTCAGATTTTTGGACTTCATGGGCAACTATGGAGTTACAGGAAATGTTTGGATTAGGGAAACCCAATGTTGTCACGTCAACAGCCGATAAAGGCTTTAAAATAAAATATTGGCCCGGAATGAATATTTCTGCTGATGTGACAGGCCGCTTTAAAATAAATATTAAAATTTGTCTTTTTTTTTTTTTTTTAAGTGTCAGAATCGAATAGCAAAGTTTCTTTTTGCAATGACTGCTCAGGGTCGGTCATGTGAGGAGGAGCCAAATCACATTCCTTCACTTCTAATTTAATTGCCCATTTTAAAGGAGACCTATTATACTGCTTTTCCAGTCCTATATTGTAGTTCTGTGTATAGTTCAGCTTTGCATGATTCAAAGTTCAAAAAAACATTTTTTTTCCCCTTAAACTGACTCTTCATGTAGGCCTTCATTTCAGCCTCTGTGTGAAACAAGCTGTAGATGCTCCTGTCTAATTAAGCCCGCCCCTCTCAAAGCCCACTGTCTTCTGATTGGCCAAGACGTGAAGCATGTTACCAGGCTGTTGTTGTTGCTGGGCAGAACAGGCAGACTGAGCGTTGCTGTGCCGTTGCTGTGGGAGCAAATGACCATATATGGAACAGCGGCTCCGTCTGGCTCCGTGTGTCGTATTATGGAGCCACTGGTAGAAAAAGCAGTTGACAACAGAGAGTTCGGAACAGGAGGAAATCTGAGGTTTTTGCTCACAGGGATTTCTTGTAAATACTTTAACCTAATTTTTTGAAGCTTTGGCCATGTTCAACATGAACCTCCAACATTTTAACATTGCAGATTAGCCATAAAATGTGGAAAAACATAATAGGTCTCCTTTAAGAGCCGTGAGTTTGTGAAGAACACAGAGAAACAGGCACCAGCGGTATTTTTCTTATTCAGCCCTGTGAACGTGCACGTTTTGCAAAGCATTGTATTTTGTGTCTGCATCTGCCAGTGGGCCGTCACGATAAGAGTAGGCATAATAATCTGTTAGCTCCGCTGCAGGACAGAATCCAGGCTCTCTGTAATTAGATGGAAACAATAAGCGCATATATGAGCTGGAAAATATCTGCAAAAATCCAATATCGTACGTCGGAAACAATCTGGCAAAGTCGCCACTTGAATCTAATTCTACAAATTAATATTAGTGCAGCCTAATCTTAATCTGTGACTGTGCAGAAACACAGACTGAAGAGATGTGCAAAGACCAAAAGCAGAACAGATTCGAATTTAGAATCTGAAAGATGCTTCGAAACGAAGGTTTACAGAAACCCTACAGCTGAAGTGTTCTGTAAGTCCGGCCGCATGGACAGAGATATGAAAGTACCGTAAATCTAATCAGGATTATAATCTGTTAATCCGATGAGTTGATAAACCACCTCCTCCACCACAATAAAGGGCCCGTAGCCCCTTCGTCGTGAGCTAAGCAGGTTAATCCCTTTTCATTCCCTGATGAGAGCGTAATCTTATGGGATAACATATACGGGAGCTTAATATTATTAGGTCGGGTGCTGAAGGTGACCTGCAGGTCCAGTCTGTTGGTCCTGAGCCGCTAAACGCAGTCTGAGGTCACTGACTTACTTTTTATTGTTAATAATCTTTTTATTTTACATTTCTCCAACAAGAAGGTGCGTTTCACTGACACACAGCCAATCACAGAGCTTCATGTTAACGGTCAGATCCCTGCCTCCTCCTCACACCTCCTCCTCCTCCTCTCTGTACAGTCTCACTGCCTCCTCCTCATCACACCTCCTCCTCCTCTCTGTAGTCTCACTGCCTCCTCCTCATCACACCTCCTCCTCTCTGTACAGTCTCACTGCCTCCTCCTCATTACACCTCATCACACCTCCTCCTCTCTGTACAGTATCACTGCCTCCTCCTCATTACACCTCCTCCTCTCTGTACAGTCTCACTGCCTCCTCCTCATTACACCTCCTCCTCTCTGTACAGTCTCACTGCCTCCTCCTCATCACACCTCCTCCTCTCTGTACAGTCTCACTGCCTCCTCCTCATTACACCTCATCACACCTCCTCCTCTCTGTACAGTATCACTGCCTCCTCCTCATTACACCTCCTCCTCTCTGTACAGTCTCACTGCCTCCTCCTCATTACACCTCCTCCTCTCTGTACAGTCTCACTGCCTCCTCCTCATTACACCTCCTCCTCTCTGTACAGTATCACTGCCTCCTCCTCATTACACCTCATCACACCTCCTCCTCTCTGTACAGTCTCACTGCCTCCTCCTCACACCTCCTCCTCCTCTCTGTACAGTCTCACTGCCTCCTCCTCACACCTCCTCCTCCTCTCTGTACAGTCTCACTGCCTCCTCCTCATCACACCTCCTCCTCTCTGTACAGTCTCACTGCCTCCTCCTCATTACACCTCATCACACCTCCTCCTCTCTGTACAGTCTCACTGCCTCCTCCTCATTACACCTCATCACACCTCCTCCTCTCTGTACAGTCTCACTGCCTCCTCCTCACACCTCCTCCTCCTCCTCCTCTCTGTACAGTCTCACTGCCTCCTCCTCACACCTCCTCCTCCTCCTCTCTGTAGTCTCACTGCCTCCTCCTCATCACACCTCCTCCTCCTCTCTGTAAAGTATCACTGCCTCCTCCTCATCACACCTCCTCCTCTCTGTACAGTATCACTGCCTCCTCCTCATTACACCTCCTCCTCTCTGTACAGTCTCACTGCCTCCTCCTCATTACACCTCCTCCTCTCTGTACAGTCTCACTGCCTCCTCCTCATTACACCTCCTCC
Organism: Micropterus salmoides; assembly: GCF_014851395.1. Lineage (NCBI taxonomy): Eukaryota > Metazoa > Chordata > Actinopteri > Centrarchiformes > Centrarchidae > Micropterus > Micropterus salmoides. The sequence continues at coordinate 3,465,261 of NW_024044570.1, read as the reverse complement.
TCTCTGTACAGTATCACTGCCTCCTCCTCATTACACCTCATCACACCTCCTCCTCTCTGTACAGTATCACTGCCTCCTCCTCATTACACCTCCTCCTCTCTGTACAGTCTCACTGCCTCCTCCTCATTACACCTCCTCCTCTCTGTACAGTCTCACTGCCTCCTCCTCATTACACCTCCTCCTCTCTGTACAGTCTCACTGCCTCCTCCTCATTACACCTCCTCCTCTCTGTACAGTATCACTGCCTCCTCCTCATTACACCTCATCACACCTCCTCCTCTCTGTACAGTCTCACTGCCTCCTCCTCACACCTCCTCCTCCTCTCTGTACAGTCTCACTGCCTCCTCCTCCTCCTCTCTGTACAGTCTCACTGCCTCCTCCTCATCACACCTCCTCCTCTCTGTACAGTCTCACTGCCTCCTCCTCACACCTCCTCCTCCTCCTCCTCCTCTCTGTACAGTCTCACTGCCTCCTCCTCACACCTCCTCCTCCTCCTCTCTGTAGTCTCACTGCCTCCTCCTCATCACACCTCCTCCTCCTCTCTGTAAAGTATCACTGCCTCCTCCTCATTACACCTCTTCCTCTCTGTACAGTATCACTGCCTCCTCCTCATTACACCTCCTCCTCTCTGTACAGTCTCACTGCCTCCTCCTCATTACACCTCCTCCTCTCTGTACAGTCTCACTGCCTCCTCCTCACACCTCCTCCTCCTCCTCCTCTCTGTACAGTCTCACTGCCTCCTCCTCACACCTCCTCCTCCTCCTCTCTGTAGTCTCACTGCCTCCTCCTCATCACACCTCCTCCTCCTCTCTGTAAAGTATCACTGCCTCCTCCTCATCACACCTCCTCCTCTCTGTACAGTCTCACTGCCTCCTCCTCATTACACCTCCTCCTCTCTGTACAGTATCACTGCCTCCTCCTCATCACACCTCCTCCTCCTCTCTGTAAAGTATCACTGCCTCCTCCTCATTACACCTCCTCCTCTCTGTAAAGTATCACTGCCTCCTCCTCATTACACCTCCTCCTCTCTGTACAGTATCACTGCCTCCTTCTCATTACACCTCCTCCTCTCTGTACAGTATCACTGCCTCCTCCTCATCACACCTCCTCCTCCTCCTCCTCTCTGTACAGTATCACTGCCTCCTCCTCATCACACCTCCTCCTCCTCTCTGTAAAGTATCACTGCCTCCTCCTCATTACACCTCCTCCTCTCTGTAAAGTATCACTGCCTCCTCCTCATCACACCTCCTCCTCCTCTCTGTAAAGTATCACTGCCTCCTCCTCATTACACCTCCTCCTCTCTGTACAGTATCACTGCCTCCTCCTCATTACACCTCCTCCTCTCTGTACAGTATCACTGCCTCCTCCTCATTACACCTCCTCCTCTCTGTACAGTATCACTGCCTCCTCCTCATTACACCTCCTCCTCTCTGTACAGTCTCACTGCCTCCTCCTCACACCTCCTCCTCCTCCTCTCTGTAGTCTCACTGCCTCCTCCTCATCACACCTCCTCCTCCTCTCTGTAAAGTATCACTGCCTCCTCCTCATTACACCTCCTCCTCTCTGTAAAGTATCACTGCCTCCTCCTCATCACACCTCCTCCTCCTCTCTGTAAAGTATCACTGCCTCCTCCTCATTACACCTCCTCCTCTCTGTACAGTATCACTGCCTCCTCCTCACACCTCCTCCTCCTCCTCCTCTCTGTACAGTATCACTGCCTCCTCCTCACACCTCCTCCTCCTCTCTGTACAGTCTCACTGCCTCCTCATCACACCTCCTCCTCCTCTCTGTACAGTATCACTGCCTCCTCCTCACACCTCCTCCTCCTCTCTGTACAGTATCACTGCCTCCTCCTCATTACACCTCATCACACCTCCTCCTCTCTGTACAGTCTCACTGCCTCCTCCTCATTACACCTCATCACACCTCCTCCTCTCTGTACAGTATCACTGCCTCCTCCTCACACCTCCTCCTCCTCCTCCTCTCTGTACAGTATCACTGCCTCCTCCTCACACCTCCTCCTCCTCCTCCTCTCTGTACAGTATCACTGCCTCCTCCTCACACCTCCTCCTCCTCCTCCTCTCTGTACAGTCTCACTGCCTCCTCCTCATCACACCTCCTCCTCCTCTCTGTAAAGTATCACTGCCTCCTCCTCATCACACCTCCTCCTCCTCTCTGTAAAGTATCACTGCCTCCTCCTCATCACACCTCCTCCTCTCTGTACAGTATCACTGCCACCTCCTCATCACACCACCTCCTCCTCTCTGTACAGTATCACTGCCTCCTCCTCACACCTCCTCCTCCTCTCTGTACAGTATCACTGCCTCCTCCTCACACCTCCTCCTCCTCTCTGTACAGTCTCACTGCCTCCTCATCACACCTCCTCCTCCTCCTCCTCTCTGTACAGTATCACTGCCTCCTCCTCACACCTCCTCCTCCTCCTCCTCTCTGTACAGTATCACTGCCTCCTCCTCACACCTCCTCCTCCTCCTCCTCTCTGTACAGTATCACTGCCTCCTCATCACACCTCCTCCTCCTCCTCCTCTCTGTAAAGTATCACTGCCTCCTCCTCATCACACCTCCTCCTCCTCTCTGTAAAGTATCACTGCCTCCTCCTCATCACACCTCCTCCTCCTCTCTGTAAAGTATCACTGCCTCCTCCTCATCACACCTCCTCCTCTCTGTACAGTATCACTGCCACCTCCTCATTACACCTCCTCCTCTCTGTAAAGTATCACTGCCTCCTCCTCATTACACCTCCTCTCTGTACAGTATCACTGCCTCCTCCTCACACCTCCTCCTCCTCCTCCTCTCTGTACAGTATCACTGCCTCCTCCTCACACCTCCTCCTCCTCTCTGTACAGTCTCACTGCCTCCTCATCACACCTCCTCCTCCTCTCTGTACAGTATCACTGCCTCCTCCTCACACCTCCTCCTCCTCTCTGTACAGTATCACTGCCTCCTCCTCATTACACCTCATCACACCTCCTCCTCTCTGTACAGTCTCACTGCCTCCTCCTCATTACACCTCATCACACCTCCTCCTCTCTGTACAGTATCACTGCCTCCTCCTCACACCTCCTCCTCCTCCTCCTCTCTGTACAGTATCACTGCCTCCTCCTCACACCTCCTCCTCCTCCTCCTCTCTGTACAGTATCACTGCCTCCTCCTCACACCTCCTCCTCCTCCTCCTCTCTGTACAGTCTCACTGCCTCCTCCTCATCACACCTCCTCCTCCTCTCTGTAAAGTATCACTGCCTCCTCCTCATCACACCTCCTCCTCCTCTCTGTAAAGTATCACTGCCTCCTCCTCATCACACCTCCTCCTCTCTGTACAGTATCACTGCCACCTCCTCATCACACCACCTCCTCCTCTCTGTACAGTATCACTGCCTCCTCCTCACACCTCCTCCTCCTCTCTGTACAGTCTCACTGCCTCCTCATCACACCTCCTCCTCCTCCTCCTCTCTGTACAGTATCACTGCCTCCTCCTCACACCTCCTCCTCCTCCTCCTCTCTGTACAGTATCACTGCCTCCTCCTCACACCTCCTCCTCCTCCTCCTCTCTGTACAGTATCACTGCCTCCTCATCACACCTCCTCCTCCTCCTCCTCTCTGTAAAGTATCACTGCCTCCTCCTCATCACACCTCCTCCTCCTCTCTGTAAAGTATCACTGCCTCCTCCTCATCACACCTCCTCCTCCTCTCTGTAAAGTATCACTGCCTCCTCCTCATCACACCTCCTCCTCTCTGTACAGTATCACTGCCACCTCCTCATTACACCTCCTCCTCTGCAGCGCAGCCGTGGAAAGATAAGCTACAGTCCCGTCTGACATTTCTGGGTCTCCTCAACTAGAGTTGAAATGTTCTCTGTTGTTCATCTCTCGGCGCCGGACGGGTTCAGCTTGTGAATATTCACGGGGCGCCGCTGCTCCGGCTGATTCGCTGTGTTATGAGAACGCTGCAGTCACAATATTGATACAGCTCAACACGTTGAAGCGGTTCAATATCACCAATCGTTTCCTATTTCAGATCACTGATGAGGCGGCTCGGGGAGGTGGGGATGGTGATGGATGCTGGTCCTGTTGCTGTTTGTCAGGGGACAGATATTGATCTCTGAGTTCTCCATCTGTCATGTTAATCCACCACTGCAGGACTCTCAGCTGCACCAGGTCCATCTGATCAAAGCGTCGCCCGCCCGGCTCAGACTGACAGGTTAAAAGGTCAACAGGAGATCCGTTTGACTCAGAGAGCTGAGCTGATCCTTCAACAGGATCACAGATCACTTTGATTATTGTTCCATAAGTACGGAATTACCATTCGAAAAATAGTCAGCAACTACTTTACTAATCTAGAAATATTCAGATTAGAACTCACGGTATCATAGTAAAAGTAGTCCTTATTTTCATCATCAATTAATCTGCAAAATATCTCCTATATTAATCAATTAAATGAGGGTCTCGAAACAGGCAAAATTAAAATGTTTAAAAGACTGTAAACGGCATTTTCACTATTCTATAAACTATACTACGCTGAACAAAATTATAAAGGCAACCCTTTTGTTTCTGCCCCCATTCATCCTGAGCTGAACTCAAAGATCTAAAACTTTCTCCATGTACACAAAAGGCCTTTTTCTCTCTCTCAACTATTGTTCATGTTAGTGAGCACTTCTCCTTTGCCCAGATAATCCATCCACCTCACCGGTGTGGCATATCAAGATGCTGATCAGACAGCATGGGGATTGCACAGGTGTGGCTCAGGCTGGCCACAATAAAAGGCCTCAGGCTGGCTACAATAAAAGGCCTCAGGCTGGCCACAATAAAAGGCCTTAGACTGGCCACAATAAAAGGCCACTCCAAAATGTGTCGCAAGTTATGAGGGAGTGTGCAAAGTCCACCTGTTGCCCGTGAATTGAATGTTCATTTCTCTACCATAAGCCGTCTCCAAAGGCGTTTCAGAGAATTTGGCAGTACATCCATGTGTTGCACTGCGTGAGGCAAATGGTGCTTACACCAGATACTGACTGGTTTTGTTCAGACTACACGACTTTCTGCGTCGGCAGGTCACAGCCTGAAGGTTGGCGAGTGGTGTTGGGCTTCACACAATGTAATACGCTAATTAAAAAGGAAACAGTGCTACTTGAGTAAAATGTTTCTGGGGGAAGATCCGACCACATCTTTGTTGCACCCATGCATCCGCATGTTTTGTTGGTCTTTTCTCCCAGTAAACTGATTATCTCTGGGTTTTGGACAGTTGGTGGGACAAAGCTGAATAGCTGCTGAATAAGTTGTTTGTCTTACTGTTGGGGAAGTGATAAGCATTCCTTCACCGTTGTTTGTGCAGTAAGAGAGCGGCTGGAGTTTTATATTTCCTGCACGTTACGCTGGACAGGAGCCTCGCTGCTGCAGCACCTTCAGTTTGTGCTGCTTTGTGCCCTTGAGTGCTGAATCATCAGAAGCACAGGTAGAAAAATGAATGGGGCAGTTTCCCCAGCAGATCTGTTGGAGCATCTTTTACTGGAGTGTTTTCCTCTCGGAGCGTCCTGCGTTTATTCAGCCTACATCGACTCGCTAATGTGAAATAACGTTATCTGACTTAATGGAGTCCTTTTAAAAGATGTTGTTTCCTAACAGACTCCTAAAGCAGAGGGGAGCGGGGGAGGAAGAGGCAGGCGAGGTCAAAGGGACAGGTGCAGGCAGGCCTGTAGCGTCACCTTTCAACACTGAAGGTAGGTGTAGGGTATTTAACAGAAAGGTCAGAGTAAGGAGGTGGTTGGGGTGGGCTGCAAAGGCTAAAAAACTACAGGGCTACGAGACAAGTGACTGACTCCAAGGCTGCGCTGCACTTTAAAACCTCAGGAAACAGGAAAGCTCAGAAACCCATGAGATATTTATCTGAATGTGGGACTGTTTTATGGCAAAGCTGTTCTGGCACCATTAGCATAACACTAAAAGATGCAGGCTGGTCCCCGGAGTCCTGTATCCGCCGAGATGGAGGAAGCCATTACAAACATCCATCTGTAACGGGAGCGTTCCACATCAGGCCGAGCAGAGACGAAAGGTCACCGACAGACAAACCACGTCCCGGGAAGCAGAGGTGGCTTTTTAATGTATTATTAATGCGTCCCGCCCCATAAATACCTGCCCTTTGTAGATTATTTGAGATGGAGGGCGAAGGATGGTGGAGTGTGGTTTTTCTCGTTAGCGTGGGCGGAGGGATAGTGTTTCCTCTGTGAGAGGGCGCTTGTTCACATTAAAGGTGCTTATGGTAATTGAATCCTAACACTGGTTCAGTGAAGAGCGGTGCAGAGAGAGAGCAGAGCTGAGCCGCCGCCGTATTTAACGACAGAATAAATGTATGTATATCCGCTGACTAAAAGTCAAAAGGAAGCTGCAGAAACCTGTAAAGTACAACAGCTTTTACTGAGCAACACATTAAATCATCAACAACACAGAGTCAGTCTGTCAGCTAAAAAAAGGAACTTCATGTGGGTTTAAATCCGGTTCCTGAATCGGACCAACGTCAGGAGGATTAAGGAATGTTTCAGTTCTCCAGCTGCTCCGGAAACTGTAAACAAAACCAGGTGGAGGAAAAACAGTGAACCCCTACAGATACTCACATACTGCAGTACTTTGACTTAACGCTGGAATCCAGTCTTCATTTTATGGCTGAATATTTAGAACAGTTCTGCTGCAGCGACGCGTTCTGTTCAGCCCAGATATTCAGACGTGAATAAAAAATGAAAGAATGAAAGAAAGAACTGGACCGGAACAGGCCGGTTTTAAGCTTTATCAGCCGATCAGCATCACAAAACCGCTAAAACATGTCGTCGGCGTGGAACTTCTTCACCGTGAGCAAAGAAGACTCAAATTTACACCTGCAGAGAAACACAGACAGAGACGCCATCGTGTATCCAGTTAGAAGACGCAGAGCAGGAAAACAACAGCGGACACACCTGTTGGTGCCGACATCATTCAGTACCACGTGGTCTCGATGGGTAATTAACAACAAGCCTCCTCCATGGTCACATGACCCCGGCAGGTGGGAGACAGTAAAACAGGTTTATGGTGTAATATTTACAGAATAAAAGCCTGCAGCTGCCCCAACTTTAACTACAGTGTTTCCCTCATTTATACTCAGGTGTATCAACAGCTGCCAAAGTATTTTTGGCCCATTGTAGCATTTTGCAGAGGAACTAGGGCTGGACGATACGGCCAAAAATGAACGATAAAAATCTTTCAATATATTATCACGATAAGTATCAAATCCTTATTTCTGTCTAAATGACTTTCAACGATCTTTTAAAGGCTGATTTTTGCTCCTGAGTGAAAGTTGAAGAAACCTGATGGCTAACTGTGGTTTAAACTCTTTATGGTCAGAACGTGACAAACAGCCGGCTCAGGAGGTAGAGCGGGTTGGCCGTTAATCGGAAGGTCGGCGGTTCAATCCCTGGCTCCCCCTGGTTGCGCGTCGAAGTGTCCTTGGGCAAGATACTGAACCCCGAATTGCCCCTGGCGGCTATTCCGCCAGTGTATGAGTGAGTGTGAATGCTAGTTTCCGTTTGAGCACTTAGGCTCAGTGTATGAATGTGTGTGACTGGTGAATGCAGATAGATGTAGTGTAAAAGCACTTTGAGTGGTCGAAAAGACTAGAAAGGCGCTATACAAATACGGAGCATTTACATTTGCAAATCTGAGCCAGAACATTCAGAACTATTATGAAAAAAATCTTTTTCAACAATATGCACGAGTAAAATTGAGTAAAAGCTTTTTCAGTTGTTTTTCCTCAAGAAAATAAACACCTTAATAAAAAAAAAAAGTCCTAATTTGTGTTTGATTCAAGTGAATAAAAAACATTAAGTGAATATTTATTTTGTTATTGAAAAGAATTTCACAATAATTATTGTGAAGTGAAAGGGAGCAGGTTCAAGTAAACGCTGAAATTAGGTGGAGAATGACAAGAATAAGCTACTTGAAATACAAATACATTATACACCGCTACCCCACCTCTGCCCCCGCACGGCCGCCGCCACACTTACACCGGTGTGTGAAACCCACGACACGAGACCGTGGACGTTTGTGTCTAGTTAGCAGTTAGCAGCAGCCGCCTGTGGAGGATGATGGTCCCTTTAAGGTTCAGGTTGGGACCAGGTTTAGGTTTAGTTCTGGATCAGGGGTCAGTCATTCAGTTTCTTCATTGTATTTTATTGTCGCTCTCTCTGCTGCTCAAGACTTTCATCATCTCCCTCTACGATCCAGTCAGGAGGCTAAATGTTCCAGTGTCGACTGTTGGACGTCTGGATTCTTCTTCTTCTCTGTATTCTGGAGTATTCTGTGTACGTCGCACTGTAACTCTGCGTATCTTCAATTTCTTTGGCTTCCTGCCTCTCACGCTCTGTCTGTACAGTGTGAGAGTACGTGTATCAGATGTCTTATAATAAATAAATAAATAAATAAACAAACAAAAACAAACAAACATGAAGGTGGGGGCCCGGGGACTGTGTTACGTCACTCAGGGTCCTCACAAGTGTAGAGGTACAGTCTGTGTGTGCGCTGCGAGGTGTTCAGGACACTCGGCTATTTTTAGCTGCGAGGAGAGAAATAATTCAGTGCGATCACAGAGCAGCTCGTTCACCTCCTCCCTGACGGAGGAGACCAACCAGCAGATAGATCCTCCTGCTCCTCCTCCTCCTCCTCCTCCTCCCCCCCGACCCTTCAGGAGGAAACTGAATCCAGGCCAGCAGGTGGATCAACAGAACCACATGCTGCCTGTTTAACCACAGCACAGGAGTGGAACGCCCCCCCGCCTGACAGGTGACTGACAGGTGACTGACAGGTGATCTGGCTGCTCACCTTCAGTCAGTTCGCTGCTGTTTATATTCAGAAACATCACTTCATGTTATCAGATAATATTCGTCGTCTAGAGAAAAGTTCAGACTCTTTCACTGCAAGAGATAAAACACACAGACTGGCTCCACAGCAGAGGTGTCATTTACCCTGGGGGCCCTGGAGACATCATTTGTTAAAAAACGTTGTCAGCTTGCAGTTAAATAACAAATGAATATGCCTTTAGAAAGGTTTATTTGCATATTAAAAAAACATGCAAAGTAATTCAAATATAGAAGAAACACATGTAACTGCAGCTAAAAAGAAAACAAGCAGCTGATTCTAAAATGACCCAAACACGTGCAGCACCAGTCAGTAACAACAGGTGTGAACCTGCCCAGGTGCAGCACTGATGCAGCACGTGGTGTGTCTGCAGCTAAAACTCAACACATCCAACCTTTCTGATTGTGTAATATGCCAACATTTCTTATTCTAAACAACAACAACAACAACAACAGCGGCGGCTTCTCTTGGGATCAGCACGCGCTTCACGACTCAGTTTGGACATATCTGATTGGCTCACATTAAAAATTTTTTTTAAAAAGCGTCCACTTCAGGTAACAAGCAGCTTCTCTGGCAGGAACCATGCTGTGGTCTTTAACAGGGACGTCTACCTGCTGACATCCAGCTCAGGTGTTTTAACAAAGCAAGCATGCACGCGCGGACAGGTACCAGGTAAATGAATAATGACGATAAAATAATAAATCTCTTGACACGTGACGGTTCTGTCAGCAGCCTCAGTGACAAAGTTGAACTGGTCCCATCACGACTCACAGCGGAGGTTCTGACCCTGTGTTGATCTGATCTATCAGTCTGAACACAAACTGGCCCGCAGAAACACGCTTATTAATGTTAATATAACGCGAGGGGAACCGGAGGCGGCTCGTCTAACGGGAAGCAGCGACACATGTTACCGGAGAGGGAAGTTAGAGAGAAGCAGACAAATCTGATCAGCTCCCCGCCCTCACTCACCTGCGCTCCGGCCAGCATGAGTTCACCGGTCCGCTGGAAAGTCCGCTTCTCCCGGATTCTGTTCACCTCGCTTTCCCGGACAAAAACAAAACCAAAAACGGCCTCGACCCGGTGACAGAACGACCGAACGGGGAACGGGACTCTCCTGTTTTACCGGTGAAATGTCGGTTGACTGTGATGGACCGCAGCAACGGGAGGGGAAAACGCCCAAACTTGCGCGGAGAGAAGAAGAAGTGTGTCCGGCGGAGAGGCGAGCGGACAAGATGGCGCGTCAAGTTCACGCAGAGAAGCGGGAAGGATCCGGATGTTCAGCTGCTGGACCGTCACAATAAAAGTCCAAAATAATATTCACCATTTAAAAATGATCTTTAACATTTTTGTTAGCTGGTAAATGTTACACAGCCTTTATTCATGTTGGGTTGGGCTGTGGCTCAGGAGGTACAACGAGTTACCGATCGACAGTCAATCCCCGGCTCCTCCAGGCTGCATGTTGAAGTGTCCTTGCGGGCAAAGATACTAAACCCTGAATCGCCCCTGGTGGCTGAATGCTTCGCTCAGCGATCTGATGCGAACACGGAAGTCCCTTAAATCTTCATTGTACCTAACGGCCAGCAGGGGGCGACTCTTCTGGTTGCAAAAAGAAGTCCGGCTCAATTAGAAATAAAGGTAAAATGTTTCTACTTGTCAGCTGATTTATTCCCTCAGTAAACACTTTCCTGATGAGTTTATGGTCTCAGTCGCTAGTTTCAAGTCTTCTTCAACACAGCATGATGTTCATTTAGTAAATTATGGTCCCATTTTGAGGAAGATAGACCAGGAAGCAGGGGAGGCTTTAGGGGCTACAAGGTGATTGACAAGTCGCTACCATGGCAACCTGTCAATCAGGAAAGAGGCGACTCCTATCCAGGAGTCAGCTGTTCACTTTCTCTGGTGAGTACATTTAGTTTTAAGCCTGTTGTTCATTAGACAAATTTATCAGCCTGTTAAAATGACAGTTAAAGTGAGTTACAGATGCACCTAGCTAAGCAAGCTAGCTCCACACATGGCCGTTAGCTCCACCGTCTCGTCCAAATATGGTCACTTCTGGTGCCACTGGTTACAAAAACTCAACATGGCGGCACCTTATCGGCCAAACTCAAGGCTTCGAACCAGCACAAACCAACAGGTGATGTCACGATGACTACGTCCATTTCTTATATACAGTCTATGGCTCAAACAGAACCGACAGACTGTATATAAAAAGTGGGCGCCGCCATGTCGAGTTTTTGCAACCAGGGAAGTGCCCGGTAGTGACGATACGGTGTAGCTAATGGTCGTGTGCGGAGCTAGCTAGCTTAGCTTAGCTTAGCTTAGCTAGGTGCATCTGTAACTCAGTTTAACTGTGATTTTAACAGGGCTGATTATTTTGTCTAGCGAACAACAGTCTTAAAACTAAATGTACTCACCAGAGAAAGTGAACAGCCGACTCCTGATAAGCTTTTTCAGCGGCGCTGGTTAAATCTACCAGCGCCGAGGGTACGAGTCACTCTATCCTGATTGACAGATCGCCATGGTAATGACTTGTCAATCATGGATAATCCCGCCCTGAAACATACTCTGCTTTGTGGTCTATTTTAAAATAAATGGGACCATAATTTACTAAATGAACATCATGCTGTGTTGAAGAAGACTTGAAACTAGCGACTGAGACCATAAACTCATCAGCAAAGTTTTTACTGAGGGAATAAATCAGCTGAGAAGTAGAAACATTTTCCCATTATTTCTAATGGAGCCGGACTTCTTTTTGCAACCAGAAGAGTCGCCCCCTGCTGGATTTTCAATAGAATGCAGGTTTCAGGGACTTCCGCATCGGCTTCATATTGTAGACCGGAAGCTTCCCGCTTGGTTTGAGCATTAGGGTCAGTGTATAAATGTGCGTGAATGCAATGTAGTGTAAAGGCGCTTTGAGCGGTTACAAAGACTAGAAAGACGCTATAAAAATAAATTATATAATCAAGTTATATCTTTAAAATATATATAGGCCTTTTTTCGCTCAAATTACCACTGGCACCACTGTTGCTTTTACTCTCCACATCTTCTCCGGCTCCTCTTTCTTGGTCTTTTGGGGCCTCCTGTGTTCCTTGTTCTTCTTGATGTTGCTCTGGGGATCACTTCATCTATCACTGCTGCCTTCTTCTTCTGTTTTCATCCATCAACACGATGTCTGGTTGCTAAGCAAAGCAAATTCCTCGTCCAAATAATAATACTACTTGGCGATATTAAAGTTCTTTCTGATTCTGGTCATTTGAATTTTGGTAGCATATTAAGCTTCTGTAAGTTATTTGAGGGTGAAAGAAAACACTGTTTTTAATTAATAAGGTGATATTTAAATATACCTAACAAGGCCATAACTGTACCACCAAACCATGTGAACACACACAGTTAGCCTTTCCTATTTTATGTACTTTAAATATACTTCCCTTATTTATTGTATTTTTCAGTCTAATGTAATGCAACATTTTAAGATTTATTGTTTTGTGTTGGTTTTTTGCTAAGATTGGAGAATTGTTACAGCATCACAAGATCAAACCAGACACAGCATTTCCAGTTAATTTTTATTGATAAATTTACTGTACATTTTCCACATTCATGTCTATTTTTATATTTATCTTTATATTCTACTTAGCATGTTTATATTATTATTTTTATTCCTTTATACTTTGATGTGCAATGTGAGCAACTGTGACACAAGACTTTACCCCCGGGGATCAATAAGTATTTCTGATCACATACAGTCTCATATACATGAGGAATATCCTGATTTTATCTGAGCTGCCTGTTTTATCTTAAGGTTTTTTATTTTTGTCATATAAAGTTGCAATTCATTCTAGTCTTATTCTTATAGTTAATCAGTTATTTGTGATTTCCACTTTTGTCTTCATGTATTTTTTCTGAGAGTAAAGACACAGTACCAGGGTCTTCAATCCAAAGCAACAGGCAAGACAAAACTCACAGGCAGTGGAAACTGGCAACATCCAAAATGCAGAACAGGTAATGCAGAAACTATCAGAACACACATCATACGACAACAACCAGACAGGCACTGAACACAAAAAAACAAACATACACACACCAAGGACTAAAGAGCAAGGCGGGAGCAACACAGGTGACAGGAATCAAGGCAGGCAGACAGCAGGGAAAACAGAGGGACTGGCAGAGAGACAGCTTACTGGGGGAACAGACAGAACACAAGTTACAAAATACCAGACAAGAATCTAACCCTAGACAATAACATAAACCCATGTAAACAGACAAACAGTGACCACCTGTAATACTGGGATCATAACAGACAAAACCTAAACGAGAACACAGGCATAACGGGGAAAAGCAGGACTGCACCTAGTATTAGACAGAACACCAGACAATTACAGATTAAGACAGGAACTAAGGCAAGCACAGATAATAACCCAGATAAATAATAACACAGACTAAATAACAGATACCGAACTGATCAATAAGTAAACACACAGTGAACTAAACTCAACAGAACTAAAGAGTAGATACAAAACCCAAACCTCAGAATCAAGAACCAAAACCCAGAAACAGAGACACCAAAATCAAAACACAGAGAAAAAACATTGACAACCTCAGGACAGGATTGTGATTTTATCTTCTCAGGTGGTGTTTCCTGTTCTTTTTCCGCCCTGTGTGTCTTTTGTGAAGCACCTTGTACTTTTGTTTGATAAGTGTGATATAAATAAAGTTCTACTTATTATTATTATTATTATTATTATTATTACACATATCAGATACATAATAAATATATGAATATAAGTAGCCTACAAAAGATTGTAAAGTAAATAAATAAACAAGTTGAGACATTCACATGTTGCAACAGCACGGAGAGGAAAAGAATCATAAAGAACTCTTTGAATGAAATAAATGAAATAAAAAAAAGAAATGCCTACAGGAATTATCACCAACCACATTTTATTTTCCAGTGACCGGAAATACGAAGTCTGCGTCGTGGGTGACTTCACTCTACGCACGGAGCAGCTGTGTGTGTGTGTGTGTGTGTGTGTGTGTGTGTGTGTGTGTGAGTGTGTGTGCGTGTGTGTGTGTGTGTGTGTGAGTGAGTGTGTGTGTGTGTGTGTGTGCGTGTGTGTGTGAGTGTGTGTGCGTGTGTGTGTGTGTGTGTGTGTGAGTGAGTGTGTGTGTGTCTCCTCCCCCTGCTTCTATTTCTTGCTGTTTACCGGCTCCGGTCCCCGGGGACCTCCGTGCCGCCGACACCGCCGCCTCTGCCAGGCAACGGCGGCGCAGAGAGCTTCAGAGAGCGGGGATGAGAGCAGGCGGGTGGGCAGGTGTCAGATCACCGCACCAGAACAAACACCGCAGCAGATTCAGAGACTCCCCGAGCTTTCTGTGAAATACTTCAACTAATAAAACGATACCATGTTTAATTCATTAACATGCTAATTATGCAGCAGTGGAAGAAGGATTCAAATATATAGGCTATACTTAGACAGAAGTTGTAAAACCACAGTTTAAATAACACAGAATTATAAATAAACGTCAGGCTTTCAAAACTTATAATCAGCATATTGTTTTTTTTACTGCAGGGCATTTGTCTGACAGATGGAGCAGATTAAACCACCTGAAACAGTAAAACAGTTCTAAGTACGACATTAAAGTACAACAGTACACCATCATCAGTGTGTTTATAATTCATGTATAATTTAATAATACAGATGACAGGAGCCACTCAGCGTCATGAGAGTCATGAGTACTTCTCACAGTTTTTGTACTCTAAAGGAAGTAAAATGTAAGGATCCAGTTAGGACCCTGTAAGGAACTGTGAGAACCCTGTGAGGACCCTATGAGGACCCTGTTAGGACCCTGTTAGGACCTGTGAGGACCCTATGAGGACCCAGTTAGGACCCTGTTAGGACCTGTGAGGACCCTATGAGGACCCAGTTAGGACCCCTTTAGGCCCCTGTGAGGACCCTGTTAGGACCCTGTAAGGACCTGTGAGAACCCTGTGAGGACCCTATGAGGACCCTGTTAGGACCTGTGAGGACCCTGTGAGGACCCTGTTAGGACCCTGTTAGGACCTGTGAGGACCCTGTGAGGACCCTATGAGGACCCAGTTAGGACCCCTTTAGGCCCCTGTGAGGACCCTGTTAGGACCCTGTAAGGACCTGTGAGAACCCTGTGAGGACCCTATGAGGACCCTGTTAGGACCCCTTTAGGCCCCTGTGAGGACCCTGTTAGGACCCTGTTGGGAACCCTTCAGGACCTGTGAGGACCCCTTTAGGCCCCTGTGAGGAGCCCGTGAGGACCCTGTGAGGACCCCGTTAGGACCCTGTTGGGACCCCTTCAGGCCCCTGTGAGGACCCCTTTAGGCCCCTGTGAGGACCCTATGAGGACCCTATGAGGACCCTGTAAGGATCCAGTGAGAACCCTGTGAGGACCCAGTGAGGACCCGGTTAGGACCCTGTGAGGACCCTGTTAGGACCCTGTTGGGACCCCTTCAGGGCCCGTGAGGACCCCTTTAGGCCCCTGTGAGGACCCTGTAAGGACCCCTTTAGGCCCCTGTGAGGACCCCTTTAGGACCCTCACAATGAGACTAAGCCGTGCGGTCATTAAATCCAGGGTGTCTGAACGAGGACCCCGTTTGGACCCTGTTGGGACCCCTTCAGGCCCCTGTGAGGACCCCTTTAGGCCCATGTGAGGACCCCATTAGGCCCCTGTGAGGACCCTGTTAGGACCCCTTCAGGGCCTGTGAGGACCCTGTTAGGACCCTGTTGGGACCCCTTCAGGGCCCGTGAGGACCCCTTTAGGCCCCTGTGAGGACCCTGTAAGGACCCCTTTAGGCCCCTGTGAGGACCCCTTTAGGACCCTCACAATGAGACTAAGCCGTGCGGTCATTAAATCCAGGGCGTCTGATGGCCGCAGGCGGAGATAACGGCGCTCTCCTCTGTGGTGGCACTTATCGATCGAGGTGAACGGCTAATTCAGCCGCTCTGCTCCTGCTGGACTCGTCTTCATCGAGCCAGCTGCAGGACAATAGAGACATTTACTGGAGGCTGACAAAGATGAAGCACTGCTGATTGTGGAGTATTGATCTTGTGAGGTGGAGCATTGTTACCTTTATAGATCCTCAGTCAGAACAATGACCTGAATGAAATGTTACTGACAGATCCTGAGCTCAGAGAGCCAACGCTTTTATTTTGAAGCCTGCCCACTAAACTAAATGAAACCAGGTGGCAGCTCAATTTTCCCTCCTGAAAATGTTTTTTAATTAAAGGTTATATTACAGTGACTTCCTGTTTACATAACTGATTGCTGCTGATTGGACAGAGATGAACAGATTCTGTGAACCTTCATGCGATGTGATGGTCAGCTGCTGCAGCTCAGAGGTCGCCACGTTTATTCTAGAACTGAAAAACAAATAGAATGTTTTTATTTGTGTTTTCTTTTAAATTTTTTAATAAAATCTGTGAGAAGCCAGCGGCTACATTTGCATCTGCAGCGACACAGATGGAGAAGGTAAGAAGGAAACGTGGATCTTCCGACATTGAACATTTGGGACATTCAGCTGTTTTTCACTCAGATCTTAAGTAAAAGTAATAATACTTCTGTGAAATACTCTCTTACAAGCTGACAGTCTCACCCTGCCTTACCTGTAATCATGTGTTGATGATATTTTGTATTAATAATCAGAACGTTAGTGACTCTGGCTGATTTTCCTCTGAGGTGTAACTTAGTGGGCTACAGAAAATGGAGTAAATGTACTCTGGTGGCCACCTGTGTACTTCAAGACGATCCAACTGTCGTGCGTCTTCGCCATCAGGCGTGCAGCGTTAAACCGCTTTCCTGTGTTTACTTATTCAGGCTCAAGGCTCAGGCTTCAGGGGACACGTCCTCAGTTTAAACCAGTTTGTCCGTCACTGAGCTTCATCTCAAATGTCTCCTCACAGAGTCCGGCCATACGTTTGGAGCTCGAGGAGACCGGCAGTCAGGTCTGCACTGACCTCCAGTCAGAACCGCCACGACCGGAGCCCCCTGCTACCCAGGTGAGAAAAAATATACATGTATTCATGTATCATAAAATCTGTGCTAGTCGACACGTTTGCACAGCAGAGATGCAGTAAGTAGAAGTTTTTTACATTCAAATGACAAAGAGGCAGCTGCTGCTTCCATGAAGGAATCTCAGAATCAGAATCAGGTACATTTTCACATATTTTAACTTAACCTAAATATATAAATCTTAAAAGTTAAAGGTCTACTTCAGAATACTAATAACTTTATTTTGACAGTGCTGTCCATGGTTTCTGGGTTCTACACTGAATAGTACCATAAGATAAAAAAATCAAACGGTGAGACTTCATATCGGGAGAATAATCTTGCAGAGTGGAGCTCAGAGAACAACCTGCTGCTCAACGTCAGCAAAACGTAGGAGTCAAAGACTCTCCTGACTCCATCAGTGGAGCTCCCCCCCCCCCCCAAGCTTTTAAACCCAAATCCATCCTCAGCTCTGCTCCACTCAATCTACTTTATTTTTTCAATCTACTACCATTTTATGATTCTGCCCTGCGGTGGAAGAAGTACTCAGCTCTTGTACTTCAGTGTAGAAATACTCCGTTACAAGTAAAAGTCCTTCATAAAAAAAAAAAAAAAAAGCATTATCATCAAAATAAACTCCGTCTGCAGAGCGGCCCATTTCAGAACAACATACTGGTTTATATTTATTGATGCATTAAAGTTTCACTCATCATGTGTTGATTCATGATTTTATTTTTATTAATAATCAGAATCTGCAAAGTAACTAAAGCTTTAAAATAACTGTGGTGGAGTGAAGCAGTCTCACAGAGGAGAGTACAGAGGACTGACACAGGTCTTTGTGGACTGGTGTCAGCGAAATCACCTCCTGATCAACGCGGGGAAGATAAAAGAGACGGTGGTCGATTTTCGCACCGTCCGGTGAACATCCAGGGAATGGTCATTGAGAGAGTGGCCACTTATAAGTTGGGTGTTCACCTGGACTCACAACACAGATGCTCGGTACAAGAGTGGTCAGAGCAGGCTGTACTTCCTGAGGAGACTGAGGTCCTTTGGAGAGACAGGGCCCCTCCTAAAGACTTTTTATGACTCTGTGGTCACATCAGCGATCCTCTACGCTGCGGTCTGCTGGAGCAGCAGCATCACTGAGAGGGACAGAAAAAAGTTGGACAAGGGGATCAAGAAATCCAGCTCTGTCCTGGGCTGTCCTCTGGACTCAGCGAGGGAGGTGGGAGGCAGAAGGGTCCTGGCTAAACTGACAGCTATGCTGGACCATGAGACGCTCCCCCTGCACTGCACCCTGCCAGCCCTGGAGAGCAGTTTCAGTGACAGGCTGCTCAGATCTTTCCTTCCAGCGGCAGTCAGACTGTAAAATGAACACCGCTGACTCTGTGCAATATATCCCACGTGCCATTATTACATCTGTGCATAATTTTCATTTGTGCAATTTTACTAATTCATGTGCAATTATTGTAAAATACAGTTTGCTATATCTGACTTATGTGCATTGTCCTTCTACAACACTTTCATATTACCAGTATTTATTCATGCCGCAGGAGACTGTACAGTCTGTTTAGTCTTATTTAATGTACAGTTGTTTTTATTTACTGTAAGAACGAGACTTTCTTGTCTGACACTTGTTTATGCTACTTTGTACACTTATCTATCTCTGCTCTTGTCTTTGCTGTTGCAAACCGCAATTTCCCCACTGTGGGGACAAATAAAGGTTTTCTTATCTTATTCTTATCTTAGGCAGAGGCACAACTGCTCTCCACGGGTGTGGCTCCTCTGGCCGCTCGTTTACTCTGCTTTTAATTTGTGTTTCCTGTTTCCCTGTAAACAGGAAGTGATGTCGGGATGTGGGCGCGGCGGCTTTGAGGCCGAGCGGCAGAACAAACAGAGTCCGGACGAGCCTCTGCTGATCCACGGCCTGAGCGTGCAGCGTTACAGAGAAATCTACAACTCCGTGCTGCCGCCGTCTGTCCTCGCCGCTCTGTCCTCGTCAAAACAGGCTGTAAGACCCGCCCCTCCAGCAGGAAGCGGATTGTTACTCTCACACCTGTGACTCTTTATCACCGCTCCACACACAAACACTCAGCTCCACGCTGAGAAACGCTTCTGTCGTTGTGTGTGTGTTGTGTTTGACCTTTGACCCGAGCTGTGTTGACCTTTGTGGGCAGAGCCAATCAGTGCTGACCGCCGCTTGACCTTCCAGAAGGAGGAAAAACTACAGAAGTGCACAACCTTAGCATTGTAGCTAAGGCGTTTGAGCGCAGGTCAAAGGTCAGCACGTCACGTGTGTGTTTCAGTTTAACGTCAGACACAATTAAAGGCTGATGTCGTCTCGTTTGAAGGACTACGTCTCGCAGGTCCTGGAGCTGAAGCAGCGTCTGTGGACGCAGCTGAGTCGACCTCGGCTGGTGGAGACGCTCAGGGAGGACGGACGGGTGGAGGTCATGGAGATATTTGACCTGACTTAAGATGGCGTGGAGAGAAACCTGCATGTAGAAACTTCTAAATAAATCTGTTCTCTGTTTCTATTGGCTGCATGTAGCTGTATATTATACAGGTTACTGTCTTTGTACATGAGTTGTTTTGAAGAAACTTCTGATTGTTTTTCTCCCTCATCATTATGAATACGTGTAGAACCGGTTCTGGTCTGGACTCAGTCCTGCTGCCCCTCTGTGTTTACCTGTGGCTCTCAGCCTGAGCACCTGGGGGAGAAATCCTTCATGTTCAGACCACCAACAGGTCGGTCCGCCTGACTTCCTGTCTGCAGCTCTCAGCCCGTTGGTTCCTCCTGAACACGTCTCACCTCACAGACATGTAGTTGATATCTTTCAGGGCTTATTGGCGGCAAACTGAAGAAGTGTGAAATAAAAATATAAATACAGAGAAGGTAAATAATAATAACAAATGTAGAGTCGCAGTTAAAAAATAAAATTGTAGAACTGACGAAGCGATCAGAAACAGCAGGCCTGGTTCTAAACCTCCGACCAGCACTGAAGCTCACTGATGGGCTCGTTGTATCTGTTTAAATTTGTGAGCCGGACTTTGTCTCGACCAGGACCTGATCCTCCACAGACCAGCCCTGCAGTCCTGTAACTGCCTGTCCCATCTGTACCACTCGACCGACGGACAGCTGGAAGTTTGCGGGTTTGTCGGAGACAGCGGAGACATCATGAAGTCACAAATGTGGATTAGAGCTCCTGACCACAGTCTCAAGCTTCAGGGTCTTTGTTGGTACTCAGAAGACAGAATTAGGGTGTTATTAAAGTTTTAGAGCTGAGCTGTAGACCTGGGCTGGGAGGCGGACTCGCTCCCTGGTCTCGGAGCTGAGAGCCTCAGACAGGAAGTAAGTCGGCACTCTGCGGCTGAGCCTGTTCACCCTGCTGCCTTCTGGGAAGAGATGTAGAAGTTTCTGCTGCCGCGCCACCAGACTCCAGAGCAGCTCCGCCCCCCCAAGCTATCAGACTCTTAAGCTCAAACTCACCCTCAGCTCTGCTCCCCTGATCATAGTTTCTGTTTTGCTTCTATATTAGATGTAGATCTTCTGCTACGCAGCAGAAGGGAGAAACTCAATTTCACTCTATAACCCGACAAAATAAATCTACCTGCCTACATGAGACTTTCTGTGAGTCCGCATCTCTGCAGTCTTTGCCTGAGGGAATTACCCACAGTTCACAGCGTTGTGATGTTAAACGCGGGTCACCAGGGGAAGCCGGAGGCGTTAAAAAAGGGAAACAAACATGGAGGAGCAACGACAAGAAAAAAGAAGTTTACATGTGAGTGTGCGATGCGTTTTGGATAAAAACCGGTTCACTGATTATCACAGTTTACTCTGCAGGAGCCTGGAACACGTTCAGGTCCAACAGGCTCAGATCCTTCAGAACCAGGTGAGCCGAGTCTGGGAGGGATCAGGGGCAGACTGGGCCTGACACTTTGTGCCGTCGTTCTGCTGTAATACTGAATTGCAACGTGGCGCCCCTTTCTTCCTCGCTGTGATGGACTGGCTGGTGTGCTGGGGTGGACAAAATAACAGAAACACCTGGCAGAATGGCCCAGTCCTGTTGACCAGCAGCAGGTGAATCAAGACTGAAACATCAGAACTTCATCAATTCATTTATTCACAAGTGCGACGTCAGATGGACTTTACAACAACGTTACACACAAAGAACAATAAACCGGCCAATCACAGGTGGAGGGGGGGGTTGATGCATCACTGATCAGAGGTCGGAGGCGGAGCAGGCTTCAGATGCCCATGTAGGTGTTCATCTTCCCCAGAGCGTCACACACGGTGGTGAGGTCGCTGCGCAGGTCCTGCACCACGTTCTCGATGCTGCGGGTGTCTTTGAGCAGGTCGATGCTCTGAGTGTACGGGTTGTAGTACACCGAGAACGGCCTCTTGATCGACTTCGCAAACTCCCTGTGGAGAGAAAACAAACACGGTTTAATTATCACGACTTCCCTTCTCTCCCAAGTCCAAGTCCAGGTGCCTTCAGGGGAACATGAGGAAGAAAGCAGCTAGATGACGCTGAGAGGACGTCTCTGCCGGTTTTACGTCTCTGACCTGCGTTTTCTTCTACATTTGTCCTGTAGTCTGAAGATCGTTTGCAGTGTTAGGAGGACGTTAAAGGTTTAATTACTCTTCCCAGTAATGTTCAGGTGAGCTCATCTTTCTGCTTAACGCTCTGTAGCGTGCGGCCTGTTCTCTTCTCCAGAGGTTCCTCAGGTGCTTCTCTCTCTGCCCTCCTAGCAGCTCGTCCAGCTTGTGAGGTGAAACCTCTACAGATGGTTCTGAGCTCGGCAGCCCGTCTGGTTTCTAATCAGCCCAAAAGGACTCATGTCCCTGCATTACTCAGTGACCTCCACTGGCTTCCCGGGGCCTCCAGAATCTAATCCAAGTCCCTGATGCTTCATACTGGGTCTGCACCATCTACCTAAACTCCATAATCCACGCGTGGGACTGCTCGCTGTTTACCTCATCTTCTCCTTGGCCTCCTCGAAGCTGTCGGAGACGAAGTAAACGTCCTGGAAGGTGGTGATGAGACACTCCTGGTTACAGGTCGTCCTCGGGTCAAACATCTTCACACAGGCCTTGTCCGACAGGGCATGCTGGGAAAAAAAAGATTAGGATCAGAAGAAGAAGAGAACTTATTAATCCTTGTAGGGGAAATTCAGTTTTTATCGTTATAAACATTCATCTTCTTTTAATTGATCAACTTTCAGGATCATTTTCAGCTCCAGCATGTTTTCATACATTTATTTTACCGTGTACTTTGATTGGCAGGATTTTATAAATTAAACTTAATTAAAAGTTTTAAATAAAGTTTATGATTTTTATTATTATTGTTTCAGCCATTTTTTTGCTTCTTTCTGGTTTATATCTTGCTGAACTGAATCTCTTTGGGTTTTAAACAGCTCAGATAATAATAATAATAATAATAATAATAATAATCTTTCACCAGAGCAAAAGGAGAAAGAAACTTAAACTTACTAAAATACAGTTAAAAGAAAAATGGATAAATAATTAAAATCAACTAAAATCAGGAAAGACTGTCCTGTAGAAGTTGGTTTTAAAAGAGTTCACTGAACAACAAAACTAGAAACACAGATATCAATATGTGGGACACGTTCCTGATATATAGAGAAACGTTTTTAGGAAAATGACAGATCCATCCATGAGGGATTTTCTCCAGGTGGAAACTGAAACCCGGACTGAGGGACTTTTAATTCCTTTTGCACAAAACTTTCCCTCAGCAAAGACGTGAAACAGGCTGCTATCAAACTGCTTATTTAGACCAGAATGAATTTTTCTTTTCTTTTCATGTGTCTCATTTAACAAACAGTGAAGCTTCAGTAAAATGAGCTCTTAAATAAGGGAGAGTGTAGCTGACCTAACGGTTATCGGTGTGTCTAAGCAGCTTAGAAGCAGCTGTGGCAGGCGACCCGGCTTTAAGAGGTTTTGTAAATGTTCCGTATAGCTAGTCTTCTCAACCACTTTTACACTACATCTGCACTAAGCACACATTCATACACTGGTGGAACAGCTGCCAGGGGCAACTCGGGTTCAGTGTCTTGCCCAAGGGCACTTCGATATGCAGCGTGGAGGAGCAGGGGATTGAACCGCCGACCTTCCGATTAACAAGTAACCCGCCCAACTCCTGAGCCACAGCCAGAAGGAGGCGTCGTGGCAGAGAGACGTGTGTGTTTAAAGTTTATTCATAAATCACCTTTCACAGAGAAAATCGCAAAGTGCTTCACAATAAAGTGTCAGAAAATACAACAAAGAGTACTGTGTGTGTATCAGTGTGTGTACTTGTCTGTGTACTGTGTGTATCAGTGTGTGTACTACTGTGTGTACTGTGTGTATCAGTGTGTGTACTACTCTGTGTACTGTGTGTATCAGTGTGTGTACTGTGTGTGTACTACTCTGTGTACTCTGTGTACTGTGTGTATCAGTGTGTGTACTTCTCTGTGTACTGTGTGTATCAGTGTGTGTACTGTGTGTATCAGTGTGTGTACTACTCTGTGTACTGTGTGTATCAGTGTGTGTACTGTGTGTGTACTAATGTGTGTACTGTGTGTACTGTGTGTATCAGTGTGTGTACTGTGTGTGTACTGTGTGTATCAGTGTGTGTACTGTGTGTATCAGTGTGTGTACTACTCTGTGTACTGTGTGTATCAGTGTGTGTACTGTGTGTGTACTACTGTGTGTACTGTGTGTATCAGTGTGTGTACTACTCTGTGTATCAGTGTGTGTAGTACTCTGTGTACTGTGTGTGTACTACTCTGTGTACTGTGTGTATCAGTGTGTGTACTACTCTGTGTACTCTGTGTACTGTGTGTATCAGTGTGTGTATCAGTGTGTGTACTTCTCTGTGTACTGTGTGTATCAGTGTGTGTATCAGTGTGTGTACTGTGTGTGTACTTCTCTGTGTACTTCTCTGTGTACTGTGTGTATCAGTGTGTGTACTGTGTGTGTACTACTCTGTGTACTGTGTGTATCAGTGTGTGTATCAGTGTGTGTACTGTGTGTGTACTACTCTGTGTACTGTGTGTATCAGTGTGTGTATCAGTGTGCGTACTGTGTGTGTACTACTCTGTGTACTGTGTGTATCAGTGTGTGTATCAGTGTGTGTACTACTCTGTGTACTGTGTGTATCAGTGTGTGTATCAGTGTGTGTACTACTCTGTGTATCAGTGTGTGTAGTACTCTGTGTACTGTGTGTGTACTACTCTGTGTACTGTGTGTATCAGTGTGTGTAGTACTCTGTGTACTCTGTGTACTGTGTGTGTACTACTCTGTGTACTGTGTGTATCAGTGTGTGTATCAGTGTGTGTACTACTCTGTGTACTGTGTGTATCAGTGTGTGTATCAGTGTGTGTACTGTGTGTGTACTACTCTGTGTACTGTGTGTATCAGTGTGTGTATCAGTGTGTGTACTACTCTGTGTACTGTGTGTATCAGTGTGTGTATCAGTGTGTGTACTACTCTGTGTACTGTGTGTATCAGTGTGTGTATCAGTGTGTGTACTACTCTGTGTACTGTGTGTTACCCTCAGCTCTCCAATAGACGACAGTAATCCGGCTCCGTAGGCTCTCAGCTGGCCGTCCTGTTTGCAGAGTCCGAACTCGATGGTGAAGAAGTAACACTGTCAGAACACACGAGCGTCGTTAGTGAGTCTGTTCACCAGCAGCCTGTTCAAACCCTCACTTCTTCATTCATTGTTTGCTTTAAGATCTTTGCTTTATTGTGGACAGTTAAGAGAGTAGAGCTGCAAAGATCGGTCGATTAATCGCTAATTCATAGTTTGCACGTGACGTCACATTCGAAGGGAGACGCTCCCCTGGAGGCCAAAAAAGACGTCATTTTCCGCTCTCTCTTTACAGGGCTCTGGGCAGTCCACAAAGCATCAGGTGACGTCAACATGACCACGCCCACTTCTTATGCTGCGTTCCAGGCAACCAGGAACTGGGAAGTTTCCGACTTCCAACTAGAAAAAGTTCTGTACCCCGAATGACATAAAGGAAAGTATTAAACTAAAATAATGCTTACTAGTATCAAATAGTGAATCTTTTTCTGTAAAAAGTCATCTTCAGTTATTCAGGAAAATGTTAAAAACGCCCAGAAATGTGAAAACATTTGGAAATGCAGCCCAAAACTTCTGCTGAGGATTACTAACTGATGTAGCTGGAAGGATTCACAGTTAACGAGTATATTTATCACGTCATTTTAATTAACACCAAGTGCACTGCTGAGGGTTTAACTGTGCAGAAACTGGCCAAAGTTTGTCACGGTCAGCCATATTTATTGTTTACATTTGGCATCATGCACCTGAAACGCTTTGAGGCCGGAGGAAATTTCCCTGTTCCCAGCGGTCTGGAACGCAGCGTTATATAAAGGTAGGTTTAGTATATTTAACAGTAAAGTCAGAGTAAGGAGGTGGAAGTGCTTACGTAGGTTACACAAGTAAAGTTGATCAACTTAAGTAAATTAACTAACGTACTACGTAACAGTTATTTTAAGCCAAACAATTATCTTTTTTCTGAACCTAAACAACTTGTGACGTTTTACATCGTTAAAAAGTACTTTTATTTTGAAAGTCTAACTGGACGTTGCATGTTTATTGTTGTTACCTTGACCTATGGTCCCTGCAGGACGCCAAAGGTATTAAAAAACGCAGCCAAGAGGTCTGACCAAGTGTCACATGTGACGTGTTGTGTTCAGCCCTTTAGAGGAGAAGCTGTGGGTTATAAATGTGTGTGTGATTTGATCCCTGTGGGCTCTAGGGGGCGCTGCTGTGACTGAGGAGAGTCATTTAACAAAGCTAATGTTTTCGTCTGATGGCGGTGCTGATTAATGGTTATTGCCACTCACCGTGGCCAGTTTCTGGACGTCCTCGTCGGACGCTCCCAGAGAAGCCAGACCGATCTCCTGAGAGAACTGAGCGAACTTCGGATCGGCCAGCAGAGGAACGTGACCCAGCAGCTCGTGACACGTGTCTCTGACCCGGACACACAGCAGACACAAGGTTAGCTTAGAGAACTGAACCAGGATCAGTTTCATCAGAAACACGTGAAACATGAACAGAACCGGAACCATAAACAGCAGGTGAACTCACGGTTCGGGCGTGTAGAGCGGGTCGGTGCTGTGACGAACATACTGGGTGCAGTTAAACACTCTGTAGGCCAAACCGGCCAGGAAGTCTCTGGGAGACAGGTAACCTGCCACAGGGCGCACCGTGAAACCCGACCTCTCTGAAACACATTCACCCAATACTCTTACACACTACATACATTATAGAGTACACATATCAGACAGTATTACAGAGTACATAGAAATGAATGAGAAAGAGGATTTCACTAAATGTTGTTCCTTTAACAACAAGCTGAGGTGCTTTGCTTTCTTTGTCTTCTCTGGTTGAACGTCTTGAGTACTTGTACCTACAAGTACCTCATATGTGTACTTAAGCACTTGAGACGATGTACTCAGTGGCGTCACCTCGGAGGAACAGCGAGACGTCCTCCAGCTGCGGGATGTTGTCTTCTCTGTAGCCGCAGTGTTTGCTGAGCAGCGGCAGGTTCTTCAGGTACTCCCTGCAGGCGTGAGTCGGGTACAGTTTGGTCAGTTCTCTGAAGACCACCCCCCACGTCCTGACCTCCTCCTGGTTGTACTCGATCCGAGGGATGGGCTGCCCGCTGGGGAGGAGACAGACGGACATCAGAACGTGAAACACGACTTTCTGACGCAGGTTCCTGACAGACAGCAGAGGTCGGGCGTGGTCCTTCATGAGTTTCAATCCACCAGACGCTCAGACACTTACAATTTATAATTCATGGCCACTTCCACAAAGTACTTCCTCCTCTGGCGGTAAACTTCGTCCTTAAAGCCCTGAGGAAGAAGAAGAGGAAGAAAACAGTGACTCGATCACGGCTCTTTAGTGCCACGCAGGAAGTGAGTCACCTGTTCAGAGAAATGCACCTCACGGTCACTTCCTCTTTCTCACCTGGGACTCGATCACTGCAGGTGCGTTCGAAATGACTGTGGCTGACTCTCGCCGACATGAGATCGCCGTGACGAGTGGGAACGTAGCGGGTAGAGTTTTGCAACATGAACATCTATAAACTGAAGCTGCTCTGATTGAGACTCTGTTCGAGCTGCACTTTATCAGAGACGCTGAAGTTAACCTGTGTGGATCTGTGCTGAGATTTCTGCCTGATCACAAGTGTTTCAGTTACTTTTGGTTTCACGTGCGGCGTGCAGTCCCAAACTGTGTCGGTCAGACGGTCTGAAGGGGATAATGTCACTACCAGCGGGTCAATAACGTGATGCACCGCAGAGTAAAGGGCGGGTAGACTTCTCATTATATGATGACGTTGATATTCTGCCTTTTTCATTGAGGTTTAAAGATCCCACAGTCACATTTAAAGGGGTTACTTCCCCAAACAAAGAGACAAAGACGAGGGGAGACTAACTCAGCAGACTGACTTAGATTCTGTGGCAGTTACGTTATAAATTTTGAAACCTGCCTCCTGACTTTTGTGTTTCTCTTTAATTAAATGAAATAAAAAATAACTGTAAACTAAAAGTCATCAGAACTGCAGTAAACTCACAATGTTTGTTTATTATTTTATGCCAAAAAGGAAGAATGCAGCATCTACCTCTCTCTATGAGAGGGGGGGGGGTCCAGACTTCAGACACCTGAAAACATCGGGGGCCACATCAAAAAGACCTCATCTCTGGTGAAGTTGAGATACCGAACTCTACGCATGACTGTTAAAATGCCTTTGATGTGAGAGACCCGGGTTCAATTCCCAACTGTGACCCGAGCGTGAGCGTCATCGTTTCTAAAGTCGTCCGTTTTGGCCCGTCTTCACTAAAAACACCCTCCGGAGTTTTGAAACGCAAAACGGGGTTGGCAGCGTTTCTTCGTTTTCATCGTTGTAGTCTGGACGGGAGGTGCAAACGTAGCATAAGGTCTCCGTTTTAATTCGAAAACGCAGTAGTGTGGACGCGGCCTTAACCCCTAGTTGCTCCAGAGGCACGCGACCTCTGACATAAATAGCAATTGTAAGTCACTTTGGATAAAAGCGTCTAAAGCTAAATGAATAAATGTAAATATATTAAGCTTGTCCAGAGACGCAACCTCAACCTGAA
This sequence comes from Micropterus salmoides, assembly GCF_014851395.1. NCBI lineage: Eukaryota > Metazoa > Chordata > Actinopteri > Centrarchiformes > Centrarchidae > Micropterus > Micropterus salmoides. Next base: position 3,437,202 of record NW_024044570.1, on the reverse strand, counting down.
CCAGGCTTATGACCTAAAAACAAACTCTGACTGCATCACACACACACAAGGCCGCGCTCTCCTTTTCACGCCGACGTGCCGAACTGATAAAGAACAGACAGAAACTTCCTTTGTGTGAACAAAGAGTGTTGTGTCCTTATAACTTGTGTTCTTACTCTGTTTAGCTAAATAATCTTTAACAGTTATTTAGTAGTTCTCCTCGCTCCAATTTTTGAGAAGTTGATTGTGTTATTAATTAGCAACTATGTTGGAAAGAAGGAACCACAAAGAAAACGTTTTGTGTTTTAACTAATGCTTTGTTCCAAGCACCTTTATACACTTTCTTATAAATGATATGGTTCAGAAATATTATCATCAATCTTCCCAGCTCCTGAGCAAAGGATTGAGTCCACTATAAGTCTACTAGTCAGTAATTTCCAGGTCCTCTCATGGAACCAGGGTCCCCCCAGAGGACAAAAGGAAGTATTACATGCCATTGTTCTGGCTGCCCCTCCTTGTGCTTAACTTGTATTACTGTTCTTATGACTTTCTTATATATTTTCTTAGTAAGAACGTTTAACAGTCACTATTCTCCTGGAAGTATTTAGTTAAGTTGTTCTGTTAGCTGCTATGAAATGTATTAACTGTTAACAATACAATTAGCTTTGGCCTTTACTTTAATCCTTTAGTCCTGAAACTCTTTGCCAAATTGAACTTGTTATTATATAACTTGCGTTCATTAGTTCTCTTATTCCCTTAGAATCTAATTCTTTCCCACAATAGACCAACTAAATTCACATTGACCTCTGTTACTCTCATTGATTGCATCCTGGTTGTTTAGTCATTACTGTTGTTTTATTTCTAAATTTCTAGATATATTTGTATTCACTTTAGTTAGTTAATAAGTTCCACCTTAATCACAGGAATGGTGTGTGTGTTCTGTTTAGCTCCAGGTCACTGGACGCATGGTTCACCTTTGATTTGAGACTGACTGATTGATTAAACTGATTTAAAATCATTTAACAATTTCTAACTAACTGATCACTAGTAAGAATTGTGTAATTATTAGCTATAGCATCGGGGTGCTTTGGTGACAGGAATGTTGATGAATATTCACAGTTTTTATCAATATTTCAATGTTTTGTTATTTGGAACAAATAGTGTTTTAAAGATAACTCTCAATAAAAGTCAACATTTAAACGGTAAATATTACCAAAATATGGACATTCGCCTGGTATATTTTGAAAATATTGTATGATAAAGGTTGTGTTTTAGTTTATTTTCATTACAGTCATATTCCAGGTGTATTAGAAGATATTCAGGTGCATTATAATCTATCTTTTGATGGGTTATTGCATTAAAATATAGCTTTTTTTACCAGGCAAGGATGAAAATATCATTTTTTCTTTAGTGCATCTCCATGTAGTCTGTAATGATAAAATAAATATATTAATATACAATGGATTTATATTCCTTAGCTTCTGACGTTTCAAAGGAGAACAGAATTATGCATCTAGGCCATGAGGAAATATTACTGGTTTGTTATTGTAGGTGTTTTTCCTGGAAAAAGGTGCCTGTGCCCACAGAAGATTTAATGAAAACTAAAGATAAGAAACTAGCTACTTTCCCATGGGAAAGGAGCTAGTTTCTTATCTGTCCGTCCTTGATGGCCTTGAGGCCTTCATCTCAGGGCTCCCTTCCTCCCTGAGACAGCTGCGTAACAACATCGGAGTATAAAGGCACCTGTTTCTTTACTGGCTCTTTGTCTTACACTCTGCATATCTGTCTGACCCTTTGCAAAGAATAAAACTCTTAAATGAACTCTTTATTTCAGAAGACTCAGGCCGAATCCACATGGACACGGGGATTTTTATAAGCAGAGTTTTTCTCTGTCTACACCAGAATGCTTTCAAGCGCTGCCATGAGCACGCCAAACCACCAGGCGGCGATATGACTCTAACCGTAAAGCCATGTTGGCCAATCAGAGGCTAATAAAATGGTAAATAAAGCAGACAGTGGCCACAATCTAACATCAAACACAGCAGATAACGATGCGGACTCTGACGTCACAAGGCAGAAACTCTGGTTTCAGTGTCCACACTGCAACTAGAAAAAATCCTCACCCTGGCAGGGGTGTTCAAAAATATTCGGCTTCAGGACTGACATTATACAGCTATTTTCTTATGTTGTTAGTATTATGTGACATTTAATAAAGCATAACGTTATTACTGCGGAGTGATGTTGTGCTATAGTTTTAACACAGCCCTACTGTAACTTTGCTAGTGTTTACAGCCAACAGCTGATGAGAGTTGTTCTGGGTCCACTTCAGAGGTCTGACAGGGTTCTACCGGGAGCCGAATTACCTCCCAGGTCATCTCCTCTCCAAAACAAACAGACCCGGTCATTAAAACATTAAAACACAGCCACGTAGAAACGTTAGCGTTAGCCCTGTGGTGTGTTTACAGCCAACAGCTGATCCAGGTCCACCAGAGAACGCAATGTAACTTTTCCTTTTTATTTACCAACAGAGCCGAGCTGTTGTTTCACAGCTCGTGACTGGTGAACAACCTGCCGTGTGTGAGAGCGATGTGCTCATGTGTGTTTCTCTCTGTCTGCAGAATCCGGACCTGATGTGGCCCATTCTGCGTCCAGACCTGCCAAACTGCTGCGTTTATATAATGTGTAAATATTTCTTTGTTCCTCTCTCTGTGCTGGAGTTCTTTAAGAACTTGGTGGCTTGATCCAGTTTATTATTAAATTGGTTGAATTTTAATAGTGTGTGAGTGTGTTTATTCGTATAGTGTATCAAGCTTATTACTTCAATATATTTACTGCAAATCAAACGTGCAGCTGGCCCAGATCCAGAGAGAAAAGAGACAGGAGCACTGTGTTGTGTTCGGCTCGGTGTGCAGCTCTTACAGGATGGTCTGCGTCCAGCTCGGATCCGTACATCAGCACTCGGTGAGAACACTGATCCAACTCGGAGATCTTCATCGGGAACCAGGGAACATCGTCTCCATCTGATTTCAACAGGACGAGAAACAGAACTGCAGTTTGTTGCTTCAACTTCCTGTTAGAGACAAACACACGTCCTCCGCTGCAGAATAAACTTTGTCTTTATGGAAGGAAATGAAAACAACCTGTTAATCCACCCTCAGAAGCTTTATTTGATCTGTATTATACATATTCTATATGATATTAATGAAGATTAATTCATTTAATTGTTCATCTTAGATCTGAAAATGTCCACTTGAGGTTTTCCACTGGACTTGAACTACTGAGGTTTACAGAAGAACTACAAACATGGCGGCTGCTCTGTAGCCTGCAGTGTAGTTTGATCTAAACGATGATAAAACAGCTGATTGCACAATTGCTAAGTATGTCAGAGCTCACACGCCTCTGGAGCAACGAGGGGTTAAGTGTCTCGCTCAGGGACACAATGGTGGACGTGTCGCAGGTGTTCGTACCTGCCTCGGCCGACCAGACGTGTGCAGGTGTGTTGAAGGAGATGATGTTGACGTGGTCTTTGAGATGCTGCAGCAGCTCGTTGAACTCCTTCTTACTGCAGCTGCAGTCGGCAAAGATCTCCACCTCGTTCACCACTCGCTTCGACACCCGGGACTCGATGTGGTTCAGGTTCACTCGCTTCTCCTGCAGGGGGGGGGGGGTGAGAGAGGGAGGAGAGGGAGAGAGGAGAGGAGGAGAGAGGGAGGGGAGGAGAGAGGGAGAGGGGGGAGAGAGGGAGAGGAGAGGGAGAGAGAGAGGAGAGGAGAGAGAGAGGGGAGGAGAGAGGGAGAGGGGAGGAGAGGGAGGGAGGGAGAGAGAGAGAGAGGAGAGAGAGGAGGGAGAGGAGAGAGGGAGAGGGAGGAGAGGGAGAGAGAGAGAGAGAGAGGAGGGGAGAGGAGAGGGAGAGAGCGAGGGAAGAGAGGGAGAGAGAGAGGGAGGAGAGGGAGGGAGAGGTGGCGGAGAGGGA